>NC_051154.1:267788907-267988907 GCF_013339745.2 Dermacentor silvarum | reverse complement strand
GAGGAAGCAGCAGAGCTGTCTGTCTGTGGATCGGAAGCACGGAGGCAGTCGGGCGGCTTGAACAGCGGCGGAGCAGTGGCGCCGAGTCATGCAACCTCAGCCGGCCGCCAAAAAAAAAAGAAAAAAAAAAGAAGACCACGGGCGATTATTTTAAATAACCCTGGCGGCGGCGGCGGCGGCGGCGGCGGCGGCCGTGCTTGCCACTCTCGTGTTCGATTATGCCGCTCGAGCGGACGCGCAAACAACGAACGACACCGCGTGAAAATTGCCGGCGCCAGTCGGGGGTGAAATTCGACTGGCGAGGAAGAGGGTCGCACGGTAGAAAAGACCGCGCGTGGGTTTTGTGCGCGGACGTTGCTTCTGAACGAAGAAGAACGGCTACGACGGCTGGGGTTGCGGTACTCGTGCGAGAGCGCGTATGGCGCGGCTCGAATCAGAGCCGCCGATATGGAGCACGGGGATCTATACGTCCGCCGGTCATGATCCAATCGAGGAGATGGGGCACCCGCAGGCCGAGCCACCTCCGAGCGGATGTTTCAAGAAGATGGAGCTGTATAGCTTCTTCTTTGGACAAGCTTGATTGGGATTGTGTGTGCGGAGGAGCTGTGCTGCGGTGGTCGGCTTGGCAGTGACGTCGAGCGCCACTTGTCTATGAAGTATACGGTTGCAGTGTTCCTTCGGCGGGCGCTGAAGTGATCCCGCTGCCGCTCCACTTCTTAGGAAACCGGAAATGAGTTGCGACAACGCTCCGGTATAACGTTTGCATAAGCAGCGAAATAAGAGAAAATGAGCTTGCCAAGTTTTGTGTCGGATTGCATTGAAAATGGTGTGTAAGGGCAACGGGCCTTTGTACTTGCTGCGTTGACACCTCAAGGGTACACAGCCAAGGAAATTTTCTTGGATTTACGCAGCAATGTTTAGCAGAAGAATAATCATAAACATTTCGCGGATAGGAGCGGCGAACAATCTGTTGAACCGATGCAAGACGCTGAGCTGTCGCTTCCGACGAATGCAGGTGACGTAATCTTCTGCGCAGACCACTTTGTACACACACACATACACACAAAAAATAATTTGTACATGATTGGCGACTTTATAGCGATTACCAATCTACGTTACGATGGGCGTAAAAAGAGGTCATGTTAAGTTTTATGTAATGATTATTATGAAACGCGGCACTTACTCAGTGACATACAAAGCAGCCAGATGCTCTATCCAGTTGACCATAGTTGACATGAAAGAGGTTAGGCGCGGACACACAGGGTGACAACAAAATACTATAACGCGTTTTGAATTTTATTTTATTTTATGTTGTTCGCTTTTCTTAAGTAGTGATATTGTTTTATTCGTGTTCCTCGTGCTATTTAGATATGGAACTGCTATTTTTACCGATATTGGTGCCCTGTTGTTTAGCAAATATGGTTTCCGAAGAACTGCGCCACACCTTCACCACAAAGCAAGATATGACGATTCCGAAGATCGCGAAGATGCTGAAATTGCAACGAGTGCAAGTACATCGCGTTGTCAACCGATACCGGGAGGCACGAGGCGTCAAGGACCGGCAGTGAAGCGGAAGACCTTGAAGAGCATGAATCAGGAAGTTGGCCGTCAGCAAGAAAATCAAGTGAAATACCTTGAGAAGCATGAGGGGAACATTCGCCCAAAAACGCGGAGTTAGCAACTCGACCATGCTGCTACTCGTCAGAGAGGAACTCGGGCTCCAGGTGTGCAAACCAGAGAAAGGACAGCTGATCCAGGCTGGAAAGGCCTCCAGGCTGATGAAGAGCCGCAGGATGAAGGAGCTGAACCGTGGTGGTGCCCTTAACCGGATTCTATTCAACGATGAGATGAGCCAATTTTCACCGTCAAACTGTTTGCAGAAGCCCCGACAGTTGCTGCCGCAGGCTTCTCCGCGAACTGTGAGAGTGAAAAAAAAAAAAAAACGAAAAAAAAAACTATTTTTTTCATGATCATCATGTTTTAGACCGGGATCTCAGTCCTTGGGAAGAACAAGCTCATTTTTGTGCCAAAAGGAGTAAAAATCGACGTCGAGACCTGCCGCGAGCTGTTCCTGGAGATCGCCGTCATTCAGTGGGCCATAGAGAATGCAGAAAACATTAACTGGCGGCTGCAGCAAGACTAGGCCCCTGTCCCTGGCGCGAAGAAGACCCTCGAGTGGTGTGGGGCGAACCTCCCCTGCTTCTGGACGAAGCATGTTTGGCCGTCGAATACCCACAATCTCAATCCGTTGGACTTCACTAATTGGGAGATCTCGGAGCAAAAAGCGGGCTCTTTCAAGCACTGCATCGAATCTCAGAAACGTGCTCTGGAAAGGCCGGGGCCGAAATCACTCCAGAAGGCATCGCAGGTTCTGAAAAATTTGAGGAAGCGTCTGGAAGACTGTATCGAAGCAGAAGGTGGACATTTAGAAAATGAAACGTGAGCTCTTGCAGTACAGAATCGAATGGGCTTTTGAATATATAAAAAACAACTGCCTCGTTTTGTTTGTTTGTGGAAAAGTTGTGGTTGTTTTTCAGGTTACATCATTTTTCAATCACTCTGTACATACATACTGCAAGGTTGGTGAAGTTCCCAAAGAATGGTTATCGCGTTTTTTATATCAGAGGCGCGCCTCTTACTCAGCTCATTAGTCACTGGAGGAATTGAAAGAAAACATACGTCGATAAAATGGTTAAATGATCATTCGCGACGTCATTCTGTCATATATCTTTCATGGTGACTAACCGTGTTCTAGGCAAGTGTAGCCAAGAGCCCTTACATATAGTAGAAGTCTCAAGACAGGCCTTGCCGTGACGAAGGATGCTTTCATACAAGACGTTCAACAATAAAACTTCGGCTGTGACAATGCGCCGCCGCCGGGTTCGAGAAAGATGATCTTGAACTACTAAAGCAATGGTAAGACACACATCAGTACATGTGTAGTACATCAAGAAGAACATGCACTGTAAAACCTTTCCTGCGCTTAATGTAGAATGCCGTACAAAACGCCCTTACACATCCTTATGTTTAGCAGTTAAAAATTAAAAAGGATAAAACTCCTACGAAAACACCCATGATGCACCCTCAAGGCGTTGCAGGGCGTACGAAGCGCATACGAGTATTTCGCAGGTTCGTCCTAATGGGATTAAGGGTGCAGGGGTACCTTATTTTGGCGATGCAGTTGCACAGATGACAGCGTTACAGAATTATTTCTGCGATACCTGCCTTGAGGTGACGCTGAATTAACAGTTATAGGTTCCCCAATAGGACTCGAAAAATCCACAGTGAATTTTCGCAAATGTCCACAGACGACCACGTACAGACCACGTACAGACCACGTAAAACACACAGGCGCTGACCGTACCGATGGGTTGCTCTTCCACTACGACCGGTATTTTGTAGCTATGCCTTATGGCTTATTCTATACTAGTCTTATCATCCACCGCTCACGGCCGGCTGATCCCGTTGATAACGCGAGCGGACCGTCGTCTGACCACTGACAAAGCGCGATAAGCCCGAAAAGGCATTAGCACCGAAAAGGCATCGCGACAAAATACCGGCCGTAGTACATCTCGCGATGTGGTCTGGAACTTGTGCCACTTGTCATTTGCCTGCTGTTTGTAATCGTAAGCCGTCTAGTTTGTGCTTTATTAAAGTTGTTACCGTATCAAACATTTCATTGGATTGAGCTCATATTCGCGCCAAAATGCAAATTTCCTCACAAAGTGTCCTTGCTGTTGCTTTGGTACGTCTAGTAAATATTCAGTATGAGGACAGATCGTTTACTTACAATAAAGGCAGATAAATCTACCTTAGCTGAAGTATATCACTCTGCGAGTGCTAAAGCTTTTGGTTAAACTGTATTTTATTCTCCTTGAAAGGGGCACAATTGTTCATTTACACCCATTAAATCTGAAACAAGAGAGGTGAACCCCAGCGGTAGATGGCTAATCTCATCGCATAGGGGGGAGGGGGGGGGAGGGGGGGCAGTAAAACTCGAGTATGCCATATCGATCCTCGGCTGCATGATTCGGCGCATTCTCTGTCCCTCGGGTGTGGTTGTTCCGAACTCTATGCTCCATTTCCTCTCCAATATACACACACCACACATAACATATTCGTTTCAGCCACCATCTAGTGAATGCTCGATTTTTTTTTTCACATGAAGCGTTATTGCATTCAGCATTGCTGATGGCACCACTGGCATTGTGCACTTGGCATTCCTGCACGACTTGAAATTCCCTTTCTTAATAGGGGTTCTTCATTAACTCAGGGCGAACCACACGCTGAACAGGGCACAAAGTTTTATTTCATGTGCTGCATAAAGCATCAGAGGTGTGATCATGCATCAAGAATCTGCAAAGGCAGATTTGTAAATATAATAAATTATTCAAAGGCAAATATAATAAATTATTTTGAATAACGCTGTGAGAAATAGATTTAGAAATTGTTGTCGACGCCTTCAAAAGTCTCTTGCTGTTACTGAGCAAAGGTGAGCGTATCTTATTTCTCAATTAGTCCCGCTACAGGATTATTCGGGCCAGCAAAGAATCACTGATTGAAGAATCAATTCTTGCTGCGATAGTATATGTAAATCGTTTATTCTCTGGAGCAGCAGCACACAAAAAGCGTGCACATAAAATGTAAACACAACGTTTTTGCGCGCTACACGTTGCTCTTAGCAAGACTATCATACTGAGCTGATGCCAGAAGTATGTCAGACAAGCAATTGAATTTTACGTAACTACACTAACATTAGAAAAAGTCATGCGCAAATATAATCAATGTGAACTCGCCAGAACACGACGCTTAACATTTCTGATGAGATCTCGTCAACTCCTTCGTGTTCTGCGATTATCATTTATCGCTTGAAGAGGTGTTAGGCACTGTAAACCAAACTTCACCAAAAAGGATGTTTTTATGTGTCTATCTCACACCCTGAATACCCCTAACAATTGGTGTTTTGCATGAAGAAACACCATTATTGATGGTGGAATCCATACCATAACACTCTTAGCAACGTCAGATTTTCATGGGTGTAACTATAAAATTACGTCCTTCAGGCAGCAATGAAAATATATTTCACCGAGGTCGTAAACAAACTATCCAATCTGTGTAAATAAACTACCTTCTGCCTAAACATTTACTAAACAATAAAATAAAAAATAATTCTCGACGAAATTTGCATTCTTGCGCGAGCTCATCATAAGGATAACTAATTCAACATACGGTAACTATACCTCACAGCGCACACATGACCGCAAGCGCGGGACAAGTATCAGTCCCATTCGCGAGACATGCAAGCTAGCGTCAAGCAGATGGCAAGTAGCACAAGTTGTAGCCTACATGGTAAGAGCTACCTAATCGGTATGTATAGCCGCACATTCGATTGCACCAATCGGAACAATGAGCGTCTGTGTGTTTTGCATAATTACGAGGCCATCTGCGTACATTTGTCAAGCCTATAGTGCATACTGTTGTGTATTAGTGAGCTACATATATTTATCAATTGAGCAGTGTTCAAAGAAATATATTCGCAGAAGTAATTTTGTAGGGTCATCATCAGCTTAGCCTGCATGGCCAAAATAAAGCACCCGTAGGAACTTACATCCTGAAAGACTTAACCTGCAAAATATGCCCTTCGTACATTCTTGAGTGTCTCAAGGGTAAGGTATAGGTTTTTCCGTCAGAGTTAGGCCCTACTTTAAAAAAAAAGGTGTGTCAAGGGCTTTTTGTACGGCATTCTACCATTAAGGATGTGAAGAGCGGGTGTTTTTTATGTGTAGCCCTATGGTTCTAACAGTGAAGCGCTGCCTTACCACTCTTACTTTTTGTACAACGTGCTATTGTTGCATATAAAAATGGGGCTAATTACTGAAATAGTGCGAAAGTCAGCTTCACGCATCCAGAGTTGGAAGGGCGGAGAGCGCGTCGAAGGGTGTTGCTCCTTGACAAGAAACGTCTTATATTATTTCTACGTTTGACGCGGCAGTGTTGTACACGAGCGCACAGTGCGAGAACAGGTAGGAAATCTTGCTGGCAAGGTGGGAAAGGAAAGCGACGCATTTGCTATTGTCTTGCAATACCTCTGCGTCTACGCGTCACTCATTGCAAAAGCCTAGTATTCTTACGGCCAGCCGTGTCGAACCTCTGGATACACAAGTGATGCTCACTTCTAGCGTTCTTCTTTCGGGTTCGCTTCACCTCACGTTCACTTGATTAGCGGGCAAGCGAACTACATTGACAGCCTGCGTTTGCACACCACCTCGCAAGGCCCCTTGCTCCATGTATATAGATCTACCGCTGCAGCTGTGATATTTGCTTACCTCCCGCCTGTCTTGGGCCGCCCGGGGCTATCAGTCGCGCCCTCCTCTCCCATTCGTCGAATCCTCAACGTCGAATTGCGTGCGCCACGACCGATTTCGTCCGCCGGGGGCAAACCAGGGAAGTCGAGTGCGCCGGCGCCGCCTTTTGTGCCGACGTCTTATTCATGCCGATCGGCTTTGGCGGCGCCTCGCTTCCTTCTATATACGTACTTGCTTCTACGGGATGCACGCGCAGCGAAGAGACAGAGGAAGGGGGCGGCGAACGTTCAATTTCCCGCGTCTGAGAGCACAGCGAATAAGAAAAAAAAAGAAAAGTGCTTCATTCTCTGCGTTTATTTTTAAAAATCTTAATAACCTAAGGGTACTGAGTGGTGTTGGTATCTGTATACACGGGGCCGGCCCACTATTCTGAGGTGATCCCACTGTCCGGCAGCGTTAGAAGACTTGACAAGGTTCGACAACTTTAGAGGTTGCTCGTGTGTCGTTGGCAGGAGAGCGGAAACGCTTATGGGCTCTGAAATATGGTGAAAGCAGATTAGATCAGACTGATTGAGTCGGAATATATATGACCTAGATTGACTGAGTAAGCGACCAATGCTCCTCGCAGGTGTTATACTACATACGTACGCTCAGCAAAATGAATTTTGCGAACGCAAACGCCTTATGTCGTACTGAGCAGGACCTGCATTCACGATATAATTGTCTTACCTAACTGTCGTCTGCTATTTGGACACGGCCGTGGCGATCGTCTTGTTCTGACGCCGATCGCTATTCAGTGAGTGGTGGGCACCCGCGCACTGACCATTGAGGAAACGCTCTTAAAGGGCCACTAATGGCAAATGCTAAGTTGACTTGGACTGTTGAAATAGCATTCCATAAACCTCGCAGCGCTTTCGTGTGCCGAGGAAAGACTTAGTTTAAGAGGAAATTGCATCTGAAGAGTCCGCGTACCTTTAGCGTAATTCAAATCGCCCACCCACGAGTGGGGGAGTGGTGACGTTGTATACACCATCACCGCCCTTTACCGCCATCGGCGAGTAAAACGGCGCCCGGCGGACGGCGCTACGGTATTCAGCGCAAACCAGACGCGCGGCCATGGAGGCCATGGGGATACCGCGCCAAGACAGAGCGTTGGATTCACTGCGGCAGCTGCTCTTGGTCAAGTGGCGTGGAGCGTCCAGGAATCCCGCGACATCCCACGGACGTGACATTCTCTGCCACTTGCAGTTTGTGTGAGTCTCGCGAGCCAGCAAAACCAGCGCAGCACTATGTGATAACGAAACTAGTGAAACTCGAAAGCGCAGGCGGCGTTTGGTGGAGAAAACGAAAACGTTGTCAAGGCTAAGGTCAATGAGTTCTTTTTTCTTAAACCCAAATAGAAGTAGACTAGTAGCATTTTATATCGTGTTAAAACGCAAAAACAATTATATTTTTATCACGAGAGGCTGAGTAGTAGTGACAGAATTACAATGAGGAGTGCCTTCGTCATCGAGCTAGTACTTGAATGTCCCGGGGTAGTCTCTAATCGTGCCCTGCATTTACCTCAACTTATCGATTAATAAAGCTCTCTTCGCGATAATAATGACGCCTTAGACGTTCTTGAGCACTAATCTTTCACTTTAGCTTGACTTAATATTTGCCTTTAGTGTGCCTTTAATGCAGGTACCGATGTTTTGTTTTTTGTTTCTGGTAATTAAGGCCACAAAGATGTTCCGGGTGTGTTCCAGTGACTCACATGTGATTCCAACTGTTTTTTCAATCCAAATGACCCCTACTCAATATGACAATGTTCTGTTTAGAAGAGGCGTTAAGCCTTTCGGTGAACGCGCTCGACGAATGCTTGTACGCCAGTAGTTGTGCGTCTCGACGCGATCGGGCTCATCGCGCTCTCCTTACTTGTCTAGAAGTAACGCACTTAGTTTCACGTTTGCAGGTTATTTGTGTTTTCAAGTGACAAGACCTCAGACACTTTTTCTTTGTGTGTGTGCGCGCGCGCGTGCGCGCGTGCGTGCGTGCGTGCGTGTGTGCGTGCGTGCGTGCGTGTTCTTTCTTTCCTCTTCCCCCCCCCCCCCCCCTTCTCCATATCTTCCATTTATATGTTTCTGTCTCCTCCTTTCTGTTGAGTAGGCAGGCGTTGTGCCCCTTCCGGTGGAAGTTGCCAGCCTGCTTCTCGATTTCTTCACTTCACTTTATTACCTTCAAGACACCTGACTTGGGGGTTTTGCATAAGGGGGGGGGGGGGGGTGTACATGTACAAGTAATCGCTTATACAAAAAGAAGTTATTGATTAAATATGGCAGTTATACAATCAGAAAATGTATATGAGCAGGTGGTTGCAGTGACGTCGTGTGGAAGGCCATTCCAGTCTATGGCTCAGCGAGGAAAGAATGATGCAGCAAATGTTGTAGTGTGAGCACGTGGACAGGCAACTTGCAGGGGATGACCAGTGCGGAGTGAAATGCGTACCGGAGGGCTGATGTATTGGGCGGAATAAGAAGTGAGCTGAAAGAGAACTTATGGAACAAGCACATACTGGCGATTCGACGACGACAAGCAAGATTTGTTAGGCCGGACTTCGCTTTTAAAGCTGCTATGCTGGTATACGGCATGAATAGCTCGAGGGGGAATGAATCTAAGGGCTCGATTTTGTAGTGATGCCAGTGAAGTTATCAGATAGATTTGGTAAGGGCTCCAGATAGGGGATGCGTATTCAAGTTTTGTTCGTACCAGGGATCTGTATGCAAGAAGTTTTACATTTGGTGGTGCGTGGCGCAAGTGCCGTTTTAAAAAAAAAACCAGGGGTTCTGTTAGCTGATGATAGGATGTTTGTGACATGCGCATTCCAGGTTAATTCTTCGCACAAGGTTACGCCCAGGTATTTGTAAGAACTGGTTAATTCTACTGTGTTAATTTCCTTTCCTGTCAGTGTATATATGTTTTCAAATCAAATGATAAATAATAATAACCTTTCGGTGAATCTGAGTCGATGATTCCGGCGAATCTGAATGATTGCAAGTGAGTATGAATCCGTGAACCTGCGAGGCTGAGTGAGGCTGTCGGATCTGATTTAATTTTGGCAACCTTGAGTCTGATTAAGTATCAAAGTGAGTGAATTTGGGCAAGTTTGAGCCCTACGCAAAGTGCCTCGAGCGGCCAGTTACGCGGTAATCTTGCGTGTATTCGCGGGCTTCTTTCACGCTCGGAAAAACACTTTTATGTAGCCCGTGTTGAGCAACAGAAAGCTGTATCGAGAGTTTTTCATGTTGCTCTACAATTATCTCACTGATACTTTTCGTCTAATTATAATATTTGAGAAGTTGATTAATTATTTAAGAGTAATTATGTAATTAGGCCGAGTACAAAAATAATCTGAGTGCGACGGCAAATAACATTACCTTGGTTTTGTCCAGCTACGTGGCATTTGCATATTTTTAAATCTTGGTGCATGATAGTTGGGACACCCTTTATACTTAATCGTATATGCCGTTGGGCAAACTTTACCCAACAGGATGCCAAGGCATACTGCAGCGGGGTAGTCTTGAAGGGACACCAACGAGAAACCATGATTCAGTTTAGACTGGTAAAACATGCTTTCAGAATTGCATTTTAATTCATTTGGACAGAAAAAGATTTGGTTCTTACTGAAGAAAATGAAGGTGAAGCTTCGTAGTTTTCAAAATTTCGCGCTGGAGCCAGTGTGCTGGTACTTACTGCGACCGATCACAGATTTCTAAGTATTTTCTCGCCTTTGGGTCGTTTATAGGCGCAGCTGCAAAAGTTCTCTGAATTCGCTTGGTCGAGTCGTTGGTTCTTCCCGAATATACTATACACTACTTTACATATAGACTAACCCGACTAGGTGCTGTCAAAACGACACGGCAAGGTGGTGCTAGAACTTCGGGGTGGCATCGGTCTTTCGTTTTCTGTCACCGAAATATAGCTGATCAAGCCTGCTATCCCGTTAACAGTGGCTGTCTTGCTGCCGCAGAAGCTTTATTTAGAGGTACAGATTACTGAAAGAGCCCTCAATAAGCCTTTTGGAAATTTTTGTTATACATGATGATGATGATGACGACGACGACGACGACGACGATGATGATGATGATTTATTAGGATCCCCTTTGAAACTGGGCGGTCATAAATAGTCATCTAGCCTACTTGAGCTAGTAGTAGAAGTAGAAGTAGTAGTAGTAGTAGAAGTAGAAGTAGTAGTAGTAGTAGTAGTAGTAGTAGTAGTAGTAGTAGTAGTAGTAGTAGTAGTAGTAGTAGTAGTAGTAGTAGTAGTAGTAGTAGTAGTAAACTTTATCACACCTTCCAGAAGGTAAGGGGTCGGGGGGAAAACGCGCTTTTCACCTGCCGGTGAGCAGTCTCCTCAGTCCAGAAGCAGCAGGTGGAGCGGGCGCAACGGATCTGGCAAGCTCGAAGCTCGAATTCGATAGTTCTGCTTCTCACTGGTCTAGGTATATATAGGATTAGGAAGGGGCTGTAGGTTGGGAGTGTTTTGGCATGGTTCGCACTGTTCACCGTCACTGTTCACCGTCAGCGTTGTGGTGTTTAAAACAACCTGAAGTGGGCCTTTCCTTTACAGGAATAAAAAAGAAGACTGACCTGCCTACCTTGGCCTTGAAGCAAGCAGCTCTAGATTGCTTTCAGACCTTCTACTTTGACCGAGTCCACATATATACGGATGGCTCTTCCACTCAGACCAGCTTCACCGGCGCAGTGGTCATACCATCACGATCAGTTAGCATCAGATACAAGATTTCTCATGTCACATCATCGACCGCTTAGGAGCTTGTTGCCCTCCGAGGTGTCGTTGATTATATTGTTACGCGAACGAAGGATTGAGTACTGGAGACTATTTACAAAATATATTTACACAGGATAGCTGCAGCGCTGGCCAGTTCAGCCGACAGCTCGAGAGCAAAGCGCAATTCGTCTTCTTCGTCTGGGCGCCCGCGCGCATCGTCCATAAGAAACACGCAATATGCATGTATCATTATCCCCGGCGGCAGAAGCACCGTCCCGGTGCATCTAAATGTCAGTGGGTACAGGAGGGTAATATGGTTTTAGGCGTGCGACATGCACAACGTCAGTGGAAGTCGGGGCAGATGGGGCACTGGTACTGACTGGGGCGATTTCATACGTAACTGGAGTCACGGCACGCAGCACTCGATATGGGCCTGTGTACCGAGACAGGAGTTTTTCAGACAGGCCAACGTGACGAGTCGGTGACCACAGGAGTACCAGAGATCCAGGCGAAAAGTGAACGTCTCTGTGATGTCGATCGTACAAACGCCGCTGGTTCGCTTGGGAGGTCAGGAGGCGAGCGCGGGCAATTTCGCGAGCTTGGGCAGCCCTGGTGATGGCGTCAAGTGCATATTCGCTGGTCTCTGCTGCGGCGGTTGGAAGGGATGTGTCCAGTGGCAATGTGGGTTCTCGGCCAAACAACAGAAAGAACGGGGAATAGCCGGCAGTGTCGTGGCGCGAAGAGTTATATGCAAATGTGACATACGGTAGGACGAGGTCCCAATCAGTATGGTCAGACGAGACATACTTTGCAAGCATGTCTGTCAGGGTTCGATTGAGACGCTCCGTGAGACCATTGGTCTGTGGATGGTAAGACGTAGTCAGCTTGTGCCTGGTTGAGCAGGACTGCAGTATGTCGGTGATGACTTTTGAAAGGAATGTCCGACCACGGTCAGTGAGCAGTTGGTGTGGAGCTCCATGCTGCAGAATCACGTCGCGTAAAAGAAAATCGGCGACATCTGTGGCACAGCTTGTTGGAAGCGCTCTGGTGATGGCGTAGCGCGTGGCGTAATCTGTCGCCACAGCGACCCACTTGTTGCCAGACGTTGATAGAGGGAAAGGGCCAAGTAAGTCCAAGCCAACGCGAAAGAACGGCTCCAAAGGAATGTCGAGCGGTTGAAGGCACCCGGCAGGGAGCGTCGATGGTGTTTTCCGCCGCTGGCATTTATCACACGCCGCAACGTATTTCCGTACGGAGCGGGCGAGGCCTGGCCAAAAGAAGCGTCGACGAATCCGGTCGTAGGTGCGGGAGACGCCGAGGTGACCTGCCGTTGGAAAGTCATGAAGTTCTTGGAGAACAGCTGACCGGAGGTGCCGAGGAATGACGAGGAGTAGGGCAGGACCGTCGGGGCGGACGTTGTGGCGGTATAATACACCATCCCGGAGAACAAACAAATGAAGGGACGAATCAGAAGGCGAAGATTCCAAACGATCAATGATGGCGCGCAAGGTGGCATCACGGCGTTGCTCGTCGGCGACTTGTGGCAGCCGAGAAACCGAGAAAACGCAAGCGTCGGCATCGGTGTCAGGGTCGGCGGGTGGTTCGTCCACTAGATAGCGTGATAAGCAGTCTGCGTCTTGATGTAGGCGGCCCGACTTGTAGACTACCGCATAGGAAAATTCTTGTAGCCGCAGAGCCCAGCGACCAAGCCGGCCGGTAGGATCCTTGAGTGAGGAAAGCCAGCAGAGCGCGTGGTGGTCCGTGATTACAGAGAAATGCGTGCCATACAAGTACGGGCGGAATTTAGAAACCGCCCAGACGAGGGCCAGGCATTCACGCTCTGTAATCGAATAGTTGCGCTCCGCTGCTGTGAGGAGGCGGCTAGCGTAGGCGATAACACGATCGCGTCCCTGTTGGCGTTGGGCTAAGACGGCTCCGATACCGTGACCACTGGCATCGGTACGGACCTCTGTAGGGCAGGACGGGTCAAAGTGGGCCAGAATAGGCGGCGTGGTGAGAATGTTGGTCAGGTGGGAAAACGCGGCAGTTTGAGCGGGACCCCAGGTAAACGGCACGTCCTTCTTCAGAAGATCCATAAGTGGTCGGGCAATCGCTGCGAAGTCTTTAATGAACCGTCGGAAGTAGGAGCAGAGTCCTACAAAACTTCGGACGTCTTTGACAGACTGAGGTACAGGAAAAGACGTGACAGCACGAATTTTCTCCGGATCTGGTTGAATACCGGAAGCGTCGACGAGGTGGCCCAGCACTGTAATCTGCCGACGACCAAAGTGACACTTCGAGGAATTTAGTTGGAGCCCAGCCTCGCGAAAGACTTGAAGAACAGCTGATAAGCGCTCGAGGTGTGTCTCAAACGTAGGTGAAAATACGAGAACGTCGTCTAGGTAGCAAAGGCATGTTGTCCATTTGAACCCTTGAAGCAAAGAGTCCATCATACGCTCGAATGTGGCTGGGGCGTTGCACAGACCGAATGGCATAACTTTGAATTGATAAAGACCATCAGGGGTGACAAATGCGGTCTTCTCTCAGTCCCTTTCATCCACAGAAATTTGCCAATAACCAGACCGAAGGTCTATTGATGAGAAGTAGTTGGCACCGTGGAGACAATCGAGGGCATCGTCAATGCGAGGCAAGGGATAGACGTCTTTTTTAGTAATTCGGTTTAGATGACGATAATCTACGCAGAAGCGCCACGTGCCATCTTTCTTTTTAACAAGCACAACGGGCGACGCCCAAGGGCTCGACGAGGGTTCAACAATGCCTTTGGCAAGCATCTTGTGCACTTCATCTTGAATAACCTTACGCTCTGAAAGAGAAACTCGATATGGCCGGCGATGAATAGGACTGGCATCACCAGTATTTATGTGGTGCTTAACATTTGAAGTCTGGCCCAACTGCCGATTGTTGAGGTCGAAGATGTCTTGGTACGAAACCAAAAGGCGACACAGAGCTGCTGCTTGCTCAGGCAATAGGTCCGCAGCAATCATGGGACTAAAGGTTTCGTCACGGCAAATAGCATCCTGTGGACATGGTGAAGACTCGGAGCAGCCGTCTACGGAAAACGCCGTGACGTGGTCATCTCCTATAGCGCGCAGCGTTGCAACCGATATGCCTTGGGGTAGAACTTGCTTTGTTAGTCCAAAATTGACGACGGGAAGGCATGTCCGGTTATCGACGACGGTTACGACGGAGTGGGGCACAGTGATATCGCGCAGCAAAAGGACATCAGGAACAGGAGTAGCGACGTAATCACCATCGGGCAGAGGGAAAGATGATAGCAATTCGACGAAAGTCAAGGTTTTAGGCGGCAGGCGGACGAAGGCGGTCGGACTAAAGTTGTTCAGCACGAATATGCGCGAGTAGAGGAAGTTCGAGGCAAAGGGTACCGGTAGAACAGTCGATCAAAGCTGAATGCGCCGTAAGGAAGTCTAGTCCGAAGATTAGGTCATGGGGACAATTGGTCAGCACTGTAAAAAGAACTGGAATGTGGCGGTCGGCGATACTGATCCGGGAAGTACACATTCCAGTGACGGCAACAGTGCTGCCATCGGCGACGCGTACAGCTCGTGTAATAGCAGGCGTGAGAACCTTTTTCAATCGACGACGGAGGTTATTACTCATTATGGACACCTGGGCTCCAGTATCTATTAACGCCGTCAAAGGGACACCGTCGACGTGGACATCAAGTAAGTTCTGGTTCGTTGGGAGCGTCAATGGGGGATTTTGACACGAGGAAGATAATGCAGCGCTACCCCCAGGAGCTGCATGGTCTAGTTTTCCGTCCGGGAAGACCCATAATTGGTCGGCGACGAATAGCGGCGTGGCTGGGGCGACGGGGACCGACGGCGCAGAGGTGATGGTGAGCGAGCGGGACGACTGTCATCGATGGATACGTCAGAGGTAGAAGGCATACGGCGAGGCGAGTAGCGGCGAGGGTCGGCATATGGGCGCGGAGACGGGGAGGAGTAGCTCGAATACGGCGATATCCAGGAGGTGCGGCAGTGGCGAGCGACGTGGCCAATGCGGTGACAACGGAAGCAAATGGGCTTGTCATCCGAAGTTCTCCACTCTGTAGGGTTGCGGTATCTGGGAGGGGAATGCAGATTGGTGCTAGGCGCAGCTGTCGGCACCAGTCGGGCGTCAGGTCGCGAGACGGAGCAGGCAGCAGGAAAACCGAGGTTGGCAAATTCTTGCCGCACAACTTCCTGAATGAGGGAGATCGCCGGGGCTGGTTGGTCAATGGTGGGGTCAACTGGGCGTGGATGGAACGGGGCAGGACTTACAGCCTCGAGCTCGCGGCGAACAATACGTGTGACGGTCTCATTGGACGGGGGTGAAGCGGTAATGGCGACGCAGGAGGACGTCGCAGCCGTGTTAGGGAGCCGGGAGAACTGCGGAATGACGCGGCGGCTTTTGGCGAGCTCAAAGCGGCGACATTCCTTGATAATGACGTCGATGGTGGACACATTGTTGAATATCAACAAGTTGAACGCATCGTCCGCGATCCCTTTGAGAACGTGGCCTACCTTGTCAACTTCGACCATGTTCGCGTCGACTTTTCGGCAAAGAGCGAGCACGTCCTGTATGTACGAGACATACGATTCAGTAGAAGACTGCACTCGAGTAGCAAGCTCTTTCTTTGCAGCCAGCTGCCGACCGGTCGGATTTCCAAAAAGGTCGCGGAGCTTCTCCTTGAAAGTATCCCAGCTAGAGATCTCCTCCTCGTGTGTCCGGAACCAGACACGAGGTGTTCCGTCCAAGTAGAAGAGGACGTTCGCGAGCATAATGGTAGGGTCCCAGTGGTTGTTGCGGCTAACAAGCTCATACATGCCGAGCCAGTCATCAACGTCGACATTATCTTGGCCGGAGAATATGCCAGGATCGCGGGGAGTGCCAACCGTGACGTACGTTGTGGTTGGAGTCGGAGTAGTAGGAGCAGACGAGGTCTCGTCAGCGGGAGCCATGGTGGAAAGCTGGACGGTGCGGCCGCTGCGGAGCTCCGTGGCGAGGACGGGGAACGGCACGCTCCACCAAAATGTTACGCGAACGAAGGATTGAGTACTGGAGACTATTTACAAAATATATTTACACAGGATAGCTGCAGCGCTGGCCAGTTCAGCCGACAGCTCGAGAGCAAAGCGCAATTCGTCTTCTTCGTCTGGGCGCCCGCGCGCATCGTCCATAAGAAACACGCAATATGCATGTATCAATATCAACAACCAACTGGATAATCGGTGAGCAATATTCTGTGACTCAAAGGCGGCCCTACAATGTCTTTTGTCAGTTCTTCGTCGCGGGTACTGTGAACAACTCGTTTCGGAGATACGGGAAATGCACCATCATATGATCGCGAAAGGACACGACGTCGTGTTTCAGTGGGTGTCGGGTCATTGCGGTATCTCCGGCAACAACCTAGCCCACCTAGCCGACGAAGCAGCTAGGAAAGCACACGAAGGAGCAAACCTTGTTTTTGTGCCTTTAACGAGGACTGACGCAACCCAACACTTTAGCGCACCGTATGACATGGAGAAGTGGCACATACCTGAATTCACCCAGCATCGGTTGCATTCTCTCGACTCATCTACGCAACTGCGGCTGTTACCTGGACTTCCGCGAAGTGAGGAAACAATGCTGTGCCGCTTACGCTTGGGCGTTGCATTCACCAATGCATATACGTGTTTGATTGGAATGGCTGATAGCGCCGAGTGTAATGCCTGCGGTGTCGAGGTGGCTATACTGTGCCCATATTTTGAAAAAGAAAGATATGACCTCTGCACAGCTCTAAATAAGCTGCATAGAAGACCATTCACCTTGAACAAGATCTTGGGACCATGGTCTCGCATATTGCAGCTACAAAATGCCACAAAAGCGCTGCTGCGATTTTTAAAAAGTACAGGATTAAGTGACCGTCTTTGATCCGGACTGAGGAACTGTCAGTGATATAGAGCAGAAAAATGTTACCACGTCAACGATATCCACAGTGGACTTCCTCTTCTTCTCCTAATCTTTCCCTCCCCTTTTCCCTCCCACCAGTGTAGGGTAGCAAGCCGGGCTCAGTCCTGGTTAATCTTCCTGCCTTTCATTTATAATTTTCTCTCTCTCTCTCTCTCTCTGCACTGAACGCTATAGGGAGGCGAATTCATTGCAGTGTGGGCATTTGTATGGGTAGACGGCAGGATGAAGGGTAGAATAGTAAGGCGAAGGTAGGATGGAGGGTAGGGAAATTAAGGACAGGTAGATAAAATTCTAGACTGAGTAGCATGTATACCATACCTCGAGCAGGACCCAATGCATCCTGGTTGAGCTAATCAGGCGTGCTATACATGCTTTTCTGTCTAGCATTTTATCTACCTCTCCTTAATCTTTTTCCTCTTCCTTAAAGCTTCTATATCTGCCTTAATTTTGCCGTTAGCTATGCCTGTAACGTATCCAGTAATATCAATCTATCCCCTGCTTTCTTCCACACCAATACTCTAAACGTCTCTTGCTTATCTCGACTGCTGACCGGTTTAATGCTTCGTTCCACTTTAAATCCCAGCGCTCTTCGAAGGCGTATCTTTACCTACGGGTCTCACTGGGTGAATACCTCCGCATTCCATTAGGATGTACTGAGTTGTCTTCGGAGTTGTGCTGCAGGATGACACATGCCCCATCCTGTTGCGAATACTTACTCTGGTATGATCTCGTCCTTTGGAAACCAGCTCGAGCCTCAAATGCTCTCAGACGGCAGCTGAAAAGGGCACTGCCCCTTTTTGTGTTATCATACTGACTTTCCCTTCTAATTCTTTCTTGCCATTCTTGTAAATATCCATGGTCCTTTTTGTTTCCATTCTTTGCATCCAATTCACTGACTCTATTTCTCTAACTTTCTGATGACTCCTGGTTGTCTATTTACAGTTTGAATTATCCTGTACTTGGTTGCCAACTTTCTTGACCTATCCTTCATTCGGTGCCCACGCTTTCGAGAGAAGAGAATAAAACATTTATTCGTGAAAATTAATAGTCGTTTTGTGGTCGGACCTCCTAGTCCGGAAGACCATTGGCTTTTGCCGCCGTCCGGGCTCGGTTGACCAGGGCTTGTTGCTGTTCTGGGTCCGAGCTGGACAGGGTTGCCTCCCACTCGACTATCGTCGGATTATGCTTGGCCGATATTTTCGGATTCTGTTGGCACGCCCAGACCATGTGATACAACGTGGCTGTCTGCGGACAGAATTTACATTACAAATTGTACGTCGTTGGATCTATCTTTGATAATGCATAAGGATTTGGAAAAGACAATGTTTGTAAGCGTCTCCATGCTACCTGCGTTGCCTTATCTAATTTGGGATCAGGCGGGGGTAAAGTGCGTCTACTGAGCCGGAGGTGCTGTAGGATCTCAGAATATGGAAGGAGAGGCTGGGGATCGTCCTGGTCAGCGCACGAGGCACAGATGTTTGTGCACTTTAGCCGCCCATTTAGTTTCAACAAGCTGGTGCGCTCTTCGCGCCACCCAGTGAACGGAGCAACTACTTATTCTTCTAAACAGCCTGCCCCGCGCAAATTACAGTGTCTGAAAGCTGATGAACTTCCAAGTGGTAGAGGGGCTTGTTAGGCCGTTGTAGCTGCGTTGTGTCTGCAAATCTTATGGTGCGTGATGTTATTTTTGCATCTCGGCCAGCGTGTACCTCTGTCACACTGATGGTTGCAGGGTGCCTTCAAGAAGCCCGACATCTCCAGTCTTTACTTATGAAGTTGCCTTTTGCTGACGGGATGATAGCATTTCCGGAATATATTAAGCGTTCGCATTAGGAGTGTCAAACTGGAAGAATCCAAGTATATGTGTGTGAAGTGTGCGAAGCCAGTCACATGGTAGAGGTGATGGGGGAGCTTAAAGAGCGTATATATATATATATATATATATATATATATATATATATATATATATATATATATTAATCGTGACCATATAAAGCCAACAGACGGTGAATCTAAGGAAAGCATCAGGTAGATAAATTAGCTGTGGTGGAAACTGAAATAGAGAAAATAATGAAGAAAAGGGAAATGAAAGTGGACGAAAGATAACTTTGCAGCCGGTGGGAGCCGAACCCCCGACCTCCGCATTGCGCGTGCGTTGCACTACCAATTGTGCTATGACGACGGCTATCAATCTGTCCACTAACACAGCTGATTTCCCCGATGCTTTCCTTGGATTCACTGTCCGTTGGCTTTATATGGCCATGATTAACAAAAATCAAGCCCCTCGATTTCAAGTAATCATGCATGTGCCCGTAAACAATGTCTCATTTTTTTTTTGTCTCTTCCCTGCCTTTTACTCGTTTACCTCTTCCATCGTGTGTGACCTGTACTGCGTGCTCTACTTTATTCTCTGAGATTTTTCATCTCGCTCTTTCTTTCCTCTTTCCTTCCCTCGTTCCTATCTTCCATTTTTAGGTTTCTGTCTCCTCCTTCCTGAAGAGTAGGCAGGCGTTGTGCCCCTTTCGGTGGCAGTTGCCAGCCTTGCTCCTCGCTTTCCCTTTCCTGTGTGTACGTTTTCATATCAAATAATAATAATAATAATAATAATAATAATAATAATAATAATAATAATAATAATAATAATAATAATAATAATAATAATAATAATAATAATAATAATAATTCCATCGTACAGGGTAGCCAAACAGGCGTTGACATGGTTACACTGCTTATCTCTATTTATTCATTCTTCTACACGCATGCAGTACATGGTAACTATGGGTGCTATAACATAAAATGATTCCAAACTCCTGACGTCAAATTTACGTAACTACCGACGCAAACATCGGGCGGTGACCCGCAGCGTTGTCTGAACAACCCAATCAAACACTCTCCTCGTTTATAGGAGGTCATCTTTGTTCGCTTTCAAAGCCAATAACATTGTCTACACTCAGCGGTCTTTCTTATCTAATTGGCTGACAAGAGGCGAGCAGCATGCTCTAGTGGAGAGGGTTTCGATGATGCTGAGCCAGCACAGTGAAAATAGATAACCGCATGAAGAGAGTGGTGTCGGCTTCTCCCATTGGTCCGCTTCGCCTTACTTAGCTTGCGTTGGCTGGTCGAAAATCGCTGCGGCGTGCACCGGACGGATAAGAATGCCCCTAAAACGGATCCTCAGCAAAAAAGAGTTGGCAGAGCGATGTCGTATACGTGCCGAAAGGGCTCGATAACGTGTTACTGCCACGCAAAAAGATTTATCATGCGCAAATAAATACATGCTCACTGGCAGGTGCGAGTAGCGAGGGCCTGAGCGATCGGCGCGCAGTCATCTTCTATTCCTTTCGGAACTTGGCAGTCCGTGGCTATTTAGAAAAATTTTCAGTTTTGTTCGGCAGATTAATGAATTTTTTTTCGCGTACACGTCACTTTGACGTGTGAGTTTTCGCGGTTTTGTGAGGTTGCGTGACAGACACGCGAAGTGGGCGTAGCCAGAAAACATTGGACCAATAGCAGAGGGCTAATGGTGAAAAGGCGTCGAATCAGGAATGATTCTTTTTCTTTTGTGCGGTTTGATCATGCATAATCAGTGTGTACACGTTATATCAGATGGGTAGCGATCGCGGTTTTCGTGACGTCGCGTGACTGACAGGCGAAGTTGGTAGTGGCCCGAAAATGTTTTGACCAATCGTGGAGGCTGATTGCAGAAATTGGAATAAAAACAGTTTGGGGAATCATTTTACGTTATAGCGCCCTATTAGTCAATTAAGCTTTTAGCTCTATATATTACCCTATTATACAGCGCAAGACAGGGGTAATTGGAGATCGCAGGGAGAGGCCTTCGTCCTGCAGTGGACATAAATATAGGCTGCTCATGATGATGATTACCCTTTATCCCTCTTACCCTGTGTATGGTAGCCAAGCGGACTTTCAACTGGTTAAACTACTTACTTTTACTTACTTTTTGTCTCTCACCTGGACAAACCAATGAATAGTCGAATGTCACTATAACGAAGCGGTGACGCGGAGGGACGGGTTGGTAGTGGGGCGCTGCTGGCTAACATGCCCGTTCCCTTTCTTGGAACATAAAAAAAAGCCCTTATTTTGGCTAATGACTGCAGTCTTTCTGGATATATCAAATGTACTTTGGACAATGGTTATGATTATTCAATTTTAAGTTTCCCTTAGAGGGCTGCAGTGGTCGGACTGAGAAACCGGACAATCTGGTGAAGGCTGGTGACCCGGAAGATGCATACCCTGGATATAGTGCGAGAGAAAGAATAATTTATTTAAACGATAGCTCGAGGCGTACTTAGAAAAGTGGGTAAGGTGAAGGGAGCCCCCCAGACCTTGTTTAATTTTATTCTAATGTGTCTTGTTTAACAACTTCCCAACGCACTCTCGATCTCGGCATACGTTCAAGATGACATCAAGCCTAAGTCGTCGTCTGATTCCTCGAGGTATCAGATGTGAAAGCTTCGAGTTCTTCTGAAACCTTTTTTTTTCAATATTAAAAGGCCATTTTGATTGCGACAACCAATTAAAGGTAGTTTCATGCCTAATATTACGACTGTGTGCACATACTAAGCCCAAAGAAGTCAATGCCGACGAAGTGGCTATGAGATGCAAGATACAGATAAATGCAGCCTGTCATTTCCTCCGAAGACCTTCTGGAGACTCGGGAGTAGACGTACTCGACGTGACAGCTCTTTCTGAAGGTTGCTGGCCAGCCTGTCTTTCACAATTGCCGATCATGCACAGTGGAGTTTCGACTCACCGCGATTACTTTCGCTATTGCCACCGTTCCAATTAAGTCCCGATATAGCGGTATACTGGAGAAGAATAGTCTGGTGTGCACTCTTTTTGATGAAATGTTATGTGTGCCATCTTCATGACCATCGTAACTAGAGAACGCACATGCTGATCAACGACTGCAGAGCTTCACGCAACACTTCTCGCCACAGATTATTCTTTAGCGCCAGCTGGAACCTGCCTTATGGGGCATTTTAACTGCTTGAAAATCAGTTCTCGCATAATTGCGCTGTTTTGCCACGTATGCCCCTAAAGCCATGTTGGTTTATATGAAATCGCAGAGAACAGAGCTAATTAAAGCGTAATCGTCAGGACATTAATTGGACCAAACTACAATCCATACCTGAACATGTCGGTATCCCTCGAAACAATGGGGCGCGCAGATATGGATAGATATGGTTTATTTTACAGAATTAATGAAGGCAGACGTAAAAGTGATGGGTACTGTTATGATCGGCAAGGAATTCGACAGGTCAAGTGGGGAAAACATCGCCGCGCGCGTTCCCATGACGAGAGGCGGTTATCGTCTTCCTGGAAACTCGGCTCCCGCAAGTGTGCAAATCATGCCCGCGCGTTTTCCCGTGACGAGAAAATGGCCTTCATCCCCGAGAAAGCGTCGCCCCTTTTACGCTCTGAGCAGACGCAAAGGCGAACACCCAAGGGAGAAGGCACGAAGGGGAAGAGGTCGTCGACTTGACAACGTGTCAAAGGCACTGATTCCACAAGTTCACGTCCACAAGGGGGACATCCGCTACTACAAGACCGCGAGTGGTTATTTAAGGCCGTCCTTTCCCCCATGTTAGGCAGAACCGCTCGAGACTCGGATAGAGTCAAAACCATGTACCAATGAAGTGAATACAGTCTTTTCTATTTTTTTTTTCATCCTCACGATGCCCACCTTCATCGCCGTCTCCTGATTCTTGCGGTGACGACCCACCTCACCCGGTCGAGATTGTATCAGTACTGCAATTCGGAAAGCCTTTGCGTAAAGTGTAATACTTTCATGAAACGTCAGTGAACAGTCTTTTATACAGAGGGCATGTGCATCTACGTTCCTCGAAATATATAAATGATGATCGTGACATAGGATTCTTTGATTCATTGGCTAACTGACAGAAATGGACATATACAGGCAGTGATCCTTACCGTGTACTCGTGCACCTTGACCTCGTTGCGAATGTGTTCACTCATGGGAAACCGTCGAGAACCTTCTGATAAGTTCTCCTCGATGCGGTTCACAGAGAAGTGTTTTGAAAACAGCAACAAACCGACACGATGGCCCATCTTTTATTATACAGAAAAGCTTTTTGCACCGTGGAATGACGCATCAGCGCAACCACCTGCTCTGAAGGGTTTTAGTAGTGTTCCTAAGCGGTAGTGACACGTTTCTGATTACATTATGTACAGCGAGCTTTAGTCTTCATTCTTTGGTCGTTTCTTAAATGACTGTTTATTTTTGCGCTTCATGAGCGTGCAAAGAAGGAAGGGAGCACTTTTTATGTTGTAGGTTCTTTATTTTTGTGGCTCCCAATTGATTTTGACCGCCTGGGGTTCTTTAACCAGCGCCACATGCACTGTACACGAGCGTTTTCTTGCCTAGCTGTCCCCATCGGAATGTGGCCGCCGGCAGCTGGGATCGAGCCAGCAACCTCCGAGCTCCGCAGGCTCGAATTGAAACCGTATGGTCCTTGGTTCGATCCCAGGTACACTGGCTCAGTCACCCGCTCACGTTCGCGCCGGCCCGTATATCTTGGGCCGAATTCCCAGCGCTTTTCGTTCGCAAGAGCTATTTACCACTGGCCAGCCGCCTTCGGTGATCACACGTCCGACGTTCCGATTGGCTTTCATCCGCTCTTGCGAGCAGTTCTAGCGCAGCAGCGCTGTTGTTAATGCGGGCCCTGATCTGCATGTCTTAACCGATGAGTGGCGGGCGAAGGTGGCGTATGTGATCGGCTCATTTAGAAGCCCTCATGATGGCTGCTCGCAGTAGAACTGCTAGTCGCTTTGGCGGAATTGTGTTGAAATAGCGACACGGAATTCTATACGCATACATACGCGACCATGTGCAAGCAACCTCACAACGAGTGGAGTGCAATAGCAACCCCGTGGCATATGGTAAACGAAGCAAGTGACACGCATAGCAGCTGAAAGGTGACCTGTGGTCACCTTGCTGGCGGCTAAGATGCAAATGTAGCCTGACACCGTTATAATGCCGGCCCGCAGCTGCTGTGTCCTGGAACGTATTCACGACCTTGTGCCGAGTGCGAGGTCATCCCTTAAATCGCTGAGATGGGACTATACAAATGACCTCTAGTGGTCGGCTTGCATCGAAAAATAAAACGGAGTGGTGAAGGTGCAATCGGTAATAATCAGCACGTGATTTGGTCAAAGCTGAATTTCCTTGAAGCCTGGGCACATAGCCTCGAATTCAGTTTCGGTGCGTAGTAGCCTTTGCGACCTACGCAGTGATTAATTAAATTAGCAGTACCATGTCTTACGAGAGCAGAAATTAACATTCGCCGTAAAACTAGTGTCCCGTAAACTTTTGTGGCTTTCTAAACACGAGAAGGTGAGAAACTAACTGCAGTGGGAGCACAGTGCTTTCTGGATACAGCGAACACTGCGGTACTTTCGTAACGTTTGACTTTGGCATACACATAAAGCAAACCTAAGGAGTGAAACAAAAACGCACTGCAGGTGTTTTTACACACGGGTCTTATTAAAACCCATCTACTACCAGTCTAACACGACGTACTTTTTTCAGCGTCGCAATGGCTTATCTGACATTGTAAATCTCAAACTATAGCTGCTGATTGGTCAGCATATTGAGTCGTTAGGGCTATTTAAAAGAATAAACAGTGGTTAAAAATTGTCCGAGTTCCCTTTTAACAGTGAGTGTTTCTACATTGCACTACCAAGCACCACCTTAGAGCTGCGCTCAACTTACGTAGTACGCGGTGTACTCATGTTTTCATGCTCGAAGCGAACGTCTGGTCGGTAAAAGTAGACACGGGAGCTGTTTGCTAATGTATTCTTCAAGTCATCAACATTTAATAATAATCTGTAATTGTTGGTTTATCTTTCCTCTAGACTTAAAATAACATCATTAGTGAGCGCTGTGATCATTCAAAACAAATGCTTTTCAAAAAAGTCTGCAGCATTTGGCTCTTTAAGCGAGTTGTCAATTTTATTATTGCAACTTTTTTTTTGCACAAGTTTCGCCAACAGTAGAAACCTTCTTTCACTTTATTGACAGCAGCAGTACGTCGCAGCATTTTTATTCTACACGAGAAAAAGAAATCGAAACAAAAACAATCACGGTGAAATATTGCCTAGAATATTGATGTTTTGCTTACTGAACTCACAAATGTCACATGCAGAGCGGCGGGCTTCGAAATACAAGGCGGGACGTTGAGATCTTTAAATGTTTGAGTTTGCTTGCCTTCAATAACACCATTGGTAACTGATCAGCACGAACCGATACTTGGTCTGACACCGTATAAATAAAAACAATGAAACAAGTGACAACTCATCGGAACTCTGAGAACCTCGCGAATGACAGTGGTGCCTTCTTATATCCATCGAACTTTCCCGGTTCAGTAAGTTATGCACAAACCATCGCCTGCTATACACTCGCCGTATTTCAGATTCACGAAAACGTACATGAAACACAGTAGACAAGCACTCATGCACGCATGGGTAAAAATAAAAATGACCGAAAATTGTGTACAATGCAGCACGAGGCGATGCAAGTGTGGGGATAGTTTTAAACCACACACGTGACATGCATCGTAGGAAAATGAAGACACTGAAAAGCATGGAATCCTTATTGCGCGGCTGGCTGGATCTTCCGTGAATATTTGCGCCCCTGCCGCGTTCTCGGTCTCTCTGTCGGTTTTGTCCGCGTGTCCACAAGATCGAAACAGTGGAACAGTCGTCTGTAGGAGGTGCACAGCTGCATTCGCCGGGTGTGTGACGGTAAAAAGTAGACAGCACAGCAGCGCGCGGCTCGTCGCGCCTGTCACAGCTCATGCCACCACTGTCGGGACACACCGCGGGCGGCATAGAGTGGCCAGCCACACCGCGACCAAAGACGCGGACGCTGCGGAAACTCGTGCGAACAGGAGAGTGTATAGGAGAGTTCTTTCAGGAAGACACAAACTGCACTGTAATGCAGTAGCGCATGCTGAGAGACAAAGCAGAGTCTGCTATCTCGTTGGTGTTCGATCCGAGAAGAGGGCCCGCGCTTTTTTCTGTGTCCTGTGTCCAATGAGGTTACGAGTTACGCGAACGCACTGCTCCCACACACACGCACAAGAACGACCCTGTAAGAAAAGTATGCTTATTACGCCGCCTCTATACAAGAGAAAATGGGCGGGCAAAGCCTGCTACAGGATGCGACGCTGCTTTCTCCTGCGTGTCGCCGTGGGAGAAATACCGAAATGTGTCAACACCAGGTTGAATAAACGGGTTCCATCCGTTAAGATTAATGTTTTGTGTCGGATACGGTCTCACCACGGAAAATTTAGGTCGGATTAGGTCGTACATAGTCAAATGAAAGTACCGGTCCGGTGTTTCTCGGCAATAACATTGCTGATTAAAATAAGACATCAGCGTAGAGCTGTTGGTTAAGGGCAAGGAGAGCAGGCATGGGGCCGCAGATGTAATATTTTTGGTGCGCTTTCTAAAGGGTATGCAGTGCGAACGCCAGAGCACACAAATATACGCCAGGGGCACTATACATGCGTTACTGGTCGCAATACCGAACCACCAAGCACGTCCTTGGACTGTCACTTTAGGTCGATGAAATAAGATCACACGCCCCAGTCAACGAGCGAAATGGAGCTTCGTGGTGGGTCCAAGTACATCGGTGTCGTAGCACAACTTCGGAAGCCGTGGTCCGACACACTGTAGAGAGAGAGTTTCGCAGAATGCTAAAACGTGTGTCACTGCTTCTGCTCGTTGCGGAGCTCGGCGTCGGCCTTGGACGAGCCAATCACTATGGACCCGCTGTTGTTGCTGATGTTGGCGGCGACGGCTGGCCGAAGCTGAGATTCGGCCCCGAGGAACGCTTGTGCTCCTCTCTGCTGGTAGAGGTCCAGGGCTCGCTGAAGGCTCTCCATGTTCCCGCCGACGGCTGCGCCGCTGACCGAAGACACCGGGAAGCCTCGGCCCATGGCCGCGGCGGCCGCTGCGGCGGCAGCGGCGGCGTTGAAGTAACCGCCGTACGGGTAAGGCCAGAAGGCTGCCGGAAATCCAGAGCCGAGGCCGGCCGCACTGGCGGGCCATAGGCCAGCAGCGGAAACGGCACCGTGCATTCCCGGGAGCAGCTCGATGCCGACCATAGCTTGCCTCTTCCATTTTGTCCTGCGATTGGGTTGCGCATGTACGAAACTGGTGACCGCGCCTCTTCAGAACCTCTAGCAGATTACAATTTGCACGCGCTTTACTCACAAATACTGCACCGTCAGTGTGATGTATGGCGGTGATTTTGTGTATGCGCATGTGCGCAGTAATAGCGCAAGGAGACGTCAGTAATCACGTGTGCGCTTACATTGCAAAGCAGCATGACCGCTCTTAACAAAACGCACAAGCTACAGTACAGTAGAGGTCTCGAGTATGATTTTAACAAGCGAAAGCAGTAAGCTGGAGGCCAAGGAGCGATAGACCATGGCGTATACAGTGTATACACATAGCAGTCAGCAAATTTTACACGATAAGGAAAAGCGTCAACAGCGTCCTCTAATGGCGAATGGTAGGCTTGACACAAAGGGAAACTTAAACGCGTTTAACTAACTTCTGTTGAAAATGAGTTTTAGAGCTGTATTCGATCCAGGCACGCAAGTGAGTCGTAAGAAGTAACTTGATGGGAAAATTAGCATCGGGTGTTTCTGAACGTACTCTAGGAATTTTAGAATAAAACTTGTGATAACAAATAAATATTTAAACATTGAATTATTGGAAATAACTAATTAGATAAATATGAACATTATAATTGCTGAGATTTACCCTATAGGTGAGCGAAAAGAAAAGCTATCACCTCTGAAATGCTATCACAGATAGTCATCAGATATGAATACTGCCACACTCTTCGATCCTGCTCTGCGATCTCTTCTGCCAACCCGCCGTGGTGGTGTGGTTGCTTTGGCGTCGCGCTGCTAAACCCGAGGGCGCGGGATCGAATCCCGGACGCGGAGGCCGCATTTCGATGAGGGCGAAATGCGAAAACCCCCGTGTACCGTACTACATTGGAGGCACGTTAAAGAAACCCTGGTGGTCAAAATTAACCTGGAGCCCCCGACTACAGCGTGCCTCATAATCAGATCGTGGTTCTGGCACGTAGAGCCCCAGAATTTAATTTTAATTTATTATCTTCCGCCGGGGGTAGGTGCGCTTCCACTTTGGATCCATTGGAACTATGGAGGCGGCTTGCAGTTTATATTGCGCATGTGATGATATACAATGAACACGCCGTGAGAACATGCGCTATTTCGCTTAACACATTCGATGATCCGACCACGAAACTGCACAGGTCTGCTTTAGCGGTACAAATTAAAGCCAATTGAACACTGGCTTCAATTCCACAATAACAGCATGATGCATAAAGGCAATAATAAAAGGCAATTGATGAGCTTAAAATAATGAAAGACTTTGTTGATGATCAGAGCACATTTCTCGACTACACCGGGCTAATAAAGACACTCAGACGTGAGCCATTTCGGCCGTTATAGACATGAAGTAAAAGGCTACGATCCCGCTGCGCGCATGTCCAGAAAACTGGCACCCTGGGCGCTGCTATAGGTTGTCACGCCAAAGCCACGCGTGTCACACAAAGCCCTCCATCGCCATATGCAAAACACAGCGCGCGTGCGTAACCCGCCAAGTTGCGTTCGGCCGCACGCGCACTTTCGACTGGTCAAGGTTTATATATAAAACTCTCTATAGTGTGCACATGTGTTTATCTCAATGCGCTGTTTGTAAGAATTGCCTAAAAAAGTATTCGTTAAACAGCAGTACGTGCTCGGCCAACCACTTCCGACTCGCTGTTTGGCGTATTACCTTCTGTTCTGGTACCAAGTCTTCACCTGCGTGTCCGTGAGGTTGAGTTTAGCCGCCAGCTCCATGCGGTCCTGCACGCTGAGGTACTTTTGGCGCTCGAAGCTTTTCTCCAGAGTCTGCGTAAATAAAGAGTGCGGTGTCGAATTATTTCGCAATGAAGAGAACGGCCATGTCAGAATATTATCCCGGGTGAGGCTAATGTGGTCATCGGTTTCGTGCCGAGGAAGTGGCGTAAGAGAGAGAGAAAGAGAGAAGGAGAAAAATAGGAAACCGGGGTTAGATTCAGAAACCGCTTCCACGCACAACAGCGTATCGCCCGTTTGCCAGAGCGTGAGCGCCAAATCACTGCGAAGCATTGAAGAAGAAAGCAGGAAAGGTAATAAAAAAGAAAAGCAGGGAAGACTAAAGACAAAAAAGACAAAATAAAAATGAATTTTATAACATATACAGAAGCCAAATTGATCTCTCACCCTCATCCATTCCTGCGTATTTGTGCATGCACAACGTTCATATTGCTGTATATAAATGTTATTTAATATAATAAGGCATTTCGTTAGTAGTGCTCGTGTTCTACCCTTCCTCGCCGTTTCGCGCTTCCATGATGAGTGCACCCGCCGCGGTGGCTGAGTTAGCATGCTGAGCACGAGGTCGCGGGATCAAATCCCAGCCGCGGCGGCCGCATTTCGATGGAGGCGAAATGCAAGAACGCCCGTGTGCTTGCGTGGTAGTGCACGTTAAAGAACCCCGGGTGGCCAAAATTAATCCAGAGCCCTCCACTACGGCGTGCCTCATAATCAGAACTGGTTTTGGCACGTAAAAACCTCGGAAAGAAGTCCATGATGAGTGCGTACCAACATGTCCAGTTTTTTTTTTAATTTTATCAAGATGGCGCCTTTGTTCTGCGCCACGTGATGGTTTATGTATCTCCTCGTGGGTGTTGCCAAAATCGAGATTAAAACAAGGTCGAACTGTTACTTCACGCTCTAACTGAAGTGTCGTCAATCTGCGACAGCACACTCGTTCACTCACGCAGTCACACCACACCACAAATTCAGTGCCCTCGCTCATTGCGCTCGTTTACACCACACATTAACGCATCCTGTATTGCGTCACGATTGTACACAATGCACACAAATTACATGATTATCAACTGAATGACCACATTGATTAATAATTAAACTCGTTCACTGTGCTGCAGATTCCAGCAGAAATTCCCTGGAGATGTGGTTTAGGCTCCCCCCGGCGGCAAGTTGTCTTTTAGTCCACTTTCCTTTCCCTATAGCTAATTATTTCTACATTTCAATCAAACATGACAATTTACTTCCCCTATGCATTAGTCTGACATGACTGCCTATTTCTTTGTGTGGTGGCCAGTATACGTTAAACCATTCTTCCAGTTTGAACCATTGTTTTTCCGTTACTGAGAGTTTACACATGCAAAAAGTTCCTTCTGTAGCCAGGATTAAACTTCGAGGAAACCTGTGGTGTCACGGGTACTCGCTCCGAGATATTTATACGGTGACACAACTGGTATGGAAGGGGTGGGGCATACACAGTTTTGTGCTTCAGGCCTTCATATTTCTGGTCCGGTTTGCGCTCCTCAAAATAAAGTACAAACGCAGTATATGATACCAACACGAGCCGTTTATGCACCGTGATTGCCGTCTCGAACCTTATGTCGTCACCCTCCACTCGCACGGAGGGTGGTGCTAGAGGTAAACAAGAACCACACGGGTCAGACGCTATATAAGCGCGCGAGCCGTTGCTCGCGGCGCACACCGAGCCGGCCTCCACGGCCGATGTCAGATAACGCGTATAGAAAAAATATAGTTCATTGCTTAGCGATGTCAAAGCGGCGGGCGTCATAAAAGGCCGCTCACCAACCGATCTCTCATTGGGAAACTCGCTCATAAAAACACGGATTCCTTGATCGCATCGATTTCAGGATCACCAGCATACGGACGCCGTGTTCTGTGGTACCTTTAACTCTTGTAGCTGTATAGCCGTGTTTTACGATTGATCGGCGTGTATGGGCCGCAAAACTGCTCGTTCCAGGCATCATGACGGTACCGCGACCTTCGTGTATAAGGCGCGCGCGACCTGTGACTCGGCGCTTGGCCCGACGCCTGCTTTACTTGCCAGGGCGTTTAGATCGGTATCCTGGTCGTTTGTCGTTGCACCAGCTTTTATATACTCTAAAGCGAACGTACACACGATGCCCGAGTGTTCTCTGGTATGAGGTCGTCTCTGCTTCTATACCGGCGGAATCGCTCTGAGGGGGTCCAATCGCCCGGCGAATATATATCGAATCTGCGCCGGACGGTTGGATCAAGTTCATCAACATCTTCGAAACGGGTTGGCGGTTGATGCCAGCGAGCTCATTCTTTTGCTGCGAACAGCAGTTATGTGCTAAGTGGACGGATTCTGTTCGCTCGTTAGTTCGTGCGGTATATTTTTTAGTTGGGAAACGGCACAACGCGACGCAAAAAAAAAAAAAAAAAAAAGTCGAAAATACATATCTGACCGTAGGTATAAAACCAAAGATCTTGCATTTGCGCTAATATAGTTTGCATTAAAATTGCATGCAACAAGTACACTTTACTGAAGGGGCAAACGAAAAAAAAAAAATAAACACGAAACTCAGGCAAACAAACACACGCGTCTAGCAGCGGTAGCCACTCAGCTGGGAACGGTATCAAAGATGGTAACCAGGCGATACGCGTTTCATCATCTTCTCGGAGTGGTTGCACGCAGTATTTTTCTCCATTTTTGTTTCTTTTTTTTGAAATTTACCCTGAGCACACATCTTTAGTGGGGTACATATGCATCTTAGTAACGATGATTTACCTTTAGACGGCGCACACTATAGCAGCCACAAACTTGGAACAGCAAAGAGTGAAAAGCAACCACATTAATATTCAGCGAGCTTGCTATTGCCGATTACACATGCTTCAGAAGATTGTCTGAACAAACTTGTTCGAAGAAAGTATAGTACAGTGCTGTACTACATAGTAGCAGCGCAGTTAAGAATGACTGCTGACGAAACTGTCCAGTCAGTTGCTGGACAGCTGACTAAACCGACTGGTCAACTGATTCTTGGCAACTGATTAGTCAACTGATCAGTATTAATACCTGCTGGCCAGCTTACGTGATTTTTTTTTTTTTTTTTGCTGCACCGCGAGTCAACCGGCGCTTAAATACGCTATCCAGCCAAATATTTTTGTTACATTTTGCAGAAGTGTTGCCCTGGGTGTCTCGCACTTCGAAGGACTCGGTGACTTGCGCAGGACAGGCAACGATTGTAGTACTCGGCCGCGTGTGCGTCACCACGGAGCGGTTATATTACGCGACGTGTGTGCGAGGATTGTTTCTCTCTTTTTTTCTTTTTTCTGCCCATCGTGGTTGTTGTGGCGTTCTGGTGCCGAGTACAAGGTCGTCGCCATATGCGACGAATGTATTCCTATGAGAGCGAAATGAAATAAATAAATAAATAAATAAATAAATAAATAAATAAATAAATAAATAAATAAATAATATTGTTAATAAACGTTCGCGTGAGAAGTTTTTGGTGGAGCCACCTGGCGGCGGTGGCTCAGTCAGCTAAGGCGTTGCGCTGCTTAGCACGAGATCGCGGGATCGAATGCCGGCCGCGGCGGCCGCATTTCGTTGCCGACGAAATGCACGAACGACCGAGTGCTTGCGTTGTAGTGCACGTTAAAGAACCCCAGGTGGTCAAAGTTAATCCGGAGCTTCCAGTAAAGCGTCTTATAAGCGAATCATGGCATTGGGGCCCAATTTTGTTAAATTTCTTCTCTTGCAGCAGCAAAATCGCCAAATGGTGGCACTTGATGATGATGATGACGAGCCTTCAAACTGTTGCACGTACTTTATCCTGTCACTTCATCTTTCAATGAAGAATCAGGTGTCTGTAAACGTGGTGAGCGTTTAAGAGGAGTGCAGATAGAAGTCTGTCCGTATACACTGAATGCGAGACCGACTCTATATAGTCGGCGCTTCCATCAATCTCAGGGAAGGCAGCCGCAGTGTCTCGTATTAAAGGGTGTTGGCCTACCTTTAACAGAGCGATGAATTGGGATAGTTGGTGTACGTTCATTGACTAAGAAGGAAGACAGAAACTGACACGATCTTGTTGTCAGTTGGTGTTTTCCTTCCTATAGTTGGTGCTACTCTTGTTCCCGTTAGTTTGTGCTGTACATATAGCGCATTAACAAGGACGTTGACCTACTCGCGTGACGGCAAAACGTGCGAGAGTCTTGCGCTATAAAGAGATGTCACTTGCATGTAGACAAGTGGCAGAGCCTGACGTCACGAAGATGCTGCAGCGCAGCCGCCACATTTTGTGCGGGTAAAAGAAATATTGAAAAATTCTTCTGGGCGTGTACTAGGCATGCAAGATTCATTGTCGTGGCCATGTTTTCTAGTTACCTTTAAGGATTGTTGTTCGAAGCGAAGAACAGTCAAGGTATACAAGTGGTGTACGCAACTTATCTATACAGTGGTGCGCGTTTGCTCAGTTCATGGAATTGCCCTTGTTTCTTTCGCCCCGCGTTCATTCTGCTATCGGCGCCGGCGAGCACTCGGTCGCATGCAAGCGAGCGTTCAGCGTCGGCAGCGTGAGGCCAGCGGCAGCCCTCCGAAAATCGTCGGCCCCTTAGTGCGTTTTTCGGCCCGCGGGGTTCTGGGAAATCGCTTCTCGCCGCGGAAGCAGAGACCCGCAGCCAGTGCAAACGCCAGCGCCGCAACATCGCCACCTGGGCACTGCCGTCCTGAACGTATAATATATACGCGCTCTCTATATCGCTGCACTTAATTGGGTGCAACAGAACCGAAGCTGCGTTTGCGTCGCTTCTCTATATAGTGTTACTGCACGCGCGTCTTGCATTCTTCCGGCGTTACACTAAACAGACTCAGCAGCATAATCGTCGTGGCGTGGACGCTCAAGTTGCTTGCCATATATAGTGGGACGAGTGCCGTTTTGCCATGTAACCTTTGCAACGAATTTAACCCTTGCCCGATTATCAGCTCTGGGGCGCCAACATCTCTTTGAAAGTAGCTTCTCCTTTCTGAGGTTTTTACGTGCCAAAATTAGTTCTGAGTATGAGGCACGCCGTAGTGGAAGGCTCCGGATTAATTTTGACCACATGGGGTTCTTTAACGTGCACTACAACGCAAGCAGACGTGCGTTTTTTGCATTTCGCCTCCATCGAAATGCGGCCGCCGCGGCCGGGATTTGATCCCGCGACCTCGTGCTCAGCAGCGCAACGCTTTAGCCACTGAGCCATCGCGGCGGGTTTTTGAAAGTGACAAGAATAATAATAACAATGTAAAAGAACGAGCGGCATAGCGGTTTACGTATACTTGAAGTAGCCTGTAGGTCCAGGTCTGCAGGACTTTCTGCATTTAGCAAATCGGCCAGCTTTTGCGTATGGTTTGGGACTACGCTATAAGCCTGAGAATTTTCCCGGCGACTATATAGAATGGTTCCGAAATGACCCGCCTTTGCGATGAATTTGTCATCAGTGCTTTTTTTTTTTTCCTCTCTCCTCCTTGTCTGCCTCATTCCGTGGCCGGTCTTGCGGTATAGAATGAGACGGGCGAGACGGCGCTCATGGGGGTCTACATTCCATTGCCGTGATAGTAAATAGACTGGCTACCCGTTGTACGCGCAGCTGCGCTACAGCATGTAACCTAGGCCATGTGTCAGCGCTGCGCGCAACTGCAGCGAGACGGACTGCGCGCGTAGTGAGTAAGCCATGAGAGAGGGGGACAAGGGGAAACGAAATAAGATGGCGCCGCGGCCGTGCGTGCGAAACTTAAAAAGGGCGGGCGCGCAGAAAAGACGCGGATGTCGGCGATTTTCGTAAAGAGGCGCGAAGATAAGGGACCGGTTTGTTGTATCACGGTGGCGGCTCTATAGTCTAGCGCCGCCGCCCTTTTCCTACTCTAGTACGAGTTTTTCTCCGTGGAAACAAGCGGGCTCCGGGTTCGTGAGTGATGTAGGCAGCGCAGTGAATGCTGCGCAATACGTCGCGAGATCCGCGCAAGCGCAGTTTATGTTTGTATAAGCGCTTTGATGTTCCTCTACCATGACCTAAAGGGACGCGCTAAAGGAAATAGCAGAGAGAGAGAGAGAGAGAGAAAATTGAGCGACAGAAGTAGAGGCGGTGCTTGCCATACGACGGGGTTCAAAAGGCACCCGCCAATGAGTTGTTGCGAGAAAGTGTTCGAAAAAAAGAGATGCGAGCGCAACGTAGCTGTTATAGTACGTGCGCCGCTGAGGTTCTGGCTCCTCTTCGCTGGCGGGGTGTATAGATTATTGGATTAGTTAGTAAAAAAAAAAAGACAGAATATTTCGAAAGGCTTCTGTTACGTGAGTCGCGAAAAACAGGGCAGGATGAATGGGGCAAGATGTGCATGAAGTGGGAGCGGAATTGCATTGCGTAACTCGACACACGTGGAATAATAAACGTTACCCACATACGGCCTGACGTTCACAAGAACCGGACGGCGACAAAAATAGGAAAAATGAACCGAAATTCCACACGTAGGTTTGCCCAAAACACACCAAAGCGCAGTTCTTTTGTTTCTTCTTGCTTTCTTTTCTGATAGTATGATAGTATACATACATAGGCACTCCTCGGGAACGGAGGGAACGGGGAGGGGGGGGGGGGGGGCGAGGGAGGGGTAGTGGCTATCTTTTTTAACAATTATGAGCGTACCTTGTGTGTGCAATCAAGTCAAAGTAAGCGTCGTCTCAGATGCACAGGGCAAGTAAGCTGACTGTTACAGTGTCACTTTCGCACTTATTGCTCAAACTGCAGTTATCTGACGAACTATTCTAAAGCATATGCTAAAGCCGAGAGAAAGTACATCATCTGGACAGCCCTAACCCTGTTCCGGGTGCCATAGTCTCGTCTAAGGAGAGAGAGAGAGAAAAATACGTTTATTAATTAAAAAGTATGTACATATATTAAAACGCAACCCCAGTGGTCTTTCCGGCGTGTTTATGTACATGCAACGCTGCTGTGGGGCTCTTTGACTTCTTCGTCTGCGCGATCGAGGCCTCTCGAAAAAAAAAAAAAAATTGCACTACCGTTGTAACACGGTTGTCACCGGTCGTCAACGACGCTATTACGGGGGAATCTACCGCGGTATGTTTTGTAGAGGTGCAAGCCAACACTGACAGGACAGTCTTTCCAGGGGTTTAAGAACTCTTAGAGGCAAGGCCCATTTTCGGCACATTTGCTACTCTGGACCGCATACCCCGTCTCGACCGCCCAGGAAAAGTTATACGGCAGGGAATATGCAGGTTATACACTATAGGTTCCATAGGTAATCCTCCTAAGCAGCATTCTATTTTCTTGAAAGGTAGGCTGACGCAGCCTTATTTTCTTCGTCTATGTGTCTCCCTTCCTGTTTTTTGCACGCTTCGAAGCGAACATTACGGGGAGGAGTGCCTTCGTTGCGTTAATGATGCGTAGATATGGCCTAAAAAGCCTCGCCTACTGCGTGCGCAACGGTCTTTCATACGTGGCACACAGCTGGAAATGTGCGCCAATACAAGCCTAACGAATGCTTCGCAGTGTGAGCGCATAGGCTTCTTTCTTCGCTTATGCGTAAGCAGGGGCCACAGGAGATGGCTTGAATTCTGCATGCACAGGCAAGGGGTCGGATACATAAAGTCAAGCGAAACAGCTCGTGCACTCTTCACCTGGTGCGCCGGTCAAAAGGCGAGGCCTCTAGCATAAAAGGGTACTCTCTGGGGCCCGCTTATATGAGCAAAAAAAAAAAAAAAAATGCCGACAGACCCCCTAAGGCGTCAAGCACCCCCTGTCGACGTGCAGAAACAACGTTGCCTCCGCTTGCGCGTGAAAACGGTCCTTGCGCAGAGTAATTGGCGCAAGCATCTGCCACACACCGGTCTGTGCATATATAGACATGCGCGCGTCCAACCATTGGGGTTCCGTGTACCAAAAGATAAAGTCGTTACAAGTACTCAAACGGCGCGAATATGCTTAGATTGCTTTATAAAGCATCAAGTCACTTCCGTATACCGAATTTCTTGATAGGAATATGATAACGAATTTAATAACAGCCTTTTACAAGCGCCGCGTCGATGAAATTAAGGGCTTCGGTACCACGTGGGTAGTTTTAGGAGCCCGGGAAAGGCGAGCAACGAGCGACAAATGCGGTAAGAAAGCAATCGTCTGGACGATAGTTGGATAAGCTCCACGAAAACGCACAGTACGCGATCAGCGCCGTTCATTTCGGCCTGTCAGTCCCTCCTCAATATTTCGTTGGCTTCTCGACGTTTATAGAGCAATATTTAGCTCTCTTATTCGACTATACATCTACCTGACTGCGACTATACGGACTGTACCGGGCAAGTCAAGTTGTACACATACCTGCACATTCTGGATATAAATTTCAGGTGCGAGCTTTTGAAATGGACAGCCTTAGCGCATTTAGCTACATTAGAAACTCGCAACCGATGACTAAGCTGAATGTTAAAATTTAAACGGAAGCCTCCTCCTCTCTCACTGTGATAAAAGGGAGCGCACGAGCAAAGAGCACCGGTTCTTAACAGTGAGATCTCGCCGCTGATTGCACTGTCAATCTAATATAACGAACACCGGGCATTGGCACGACCAGAATTTATTTCTCTTTTTTACCTGATAGGACAATTTTCGAATCATTGATACGCACCTAAGCATTTACTGCACAATGTGTCTCATATCGTTCTTATAAACGCCCTCCATCAAGAAGTCACTCATAAGTGACACCTGAAAGCGCTTCAATGCAGTGCGTATTAAATTGGTTTGCATGGGATTACGTAAGCAATCTAACTAAAAGTCGATGCCTTGCCCTTCGACCTCATTCGTATATAGCGCGCCTATCTGCCAAGCGTATTCGGCTACACCAGTTACGTACTGTCCAGACGTTACAAGCAAATTGTCCTACCTTATTTCCAGCGTCCCGTGTCGAACGAAGATTCCAATAGTACATTTCTTTCCTTCTTTCTTATTCTTTATTTACCTATTTTTTTTTTTACATGAAGTAAGCTGAGCCAAAAATGCATGAACGAAATTTCGAGGCCTCCATGTTTTGCGTCCCGAGTTCCCAAACCACCATGGAAAGTTTTCGTGCACTACCAAGTATAAATGCCTCTTCAAGTTCAATGTCAACGTGGACGTCGCGCGCTCGTTTCATTGTGCCTTTTTTTCCTTTGCTTCTTCTCTTGCTCGAGAGCTTCCGACAAACGAAAGTTGCTTCCGCATTGTTTGGCCCATGGGCCCGCGTTCACAAAAAACTTTCCGCACGATGAAAAAAAAAAAAAAAAAAAAAATCCGCACGCCTGCAAACGCTCGTGCGCTCTTTTCTTCGGGACCAACCACGCTTGCACCGCAAGCAACCTTGCAGACGGAGCGTGGATAGCAAATATCTAGAGCACGGCGCCGTTCAATGCCGCCGTTCACACAGCGTTCTGTATGGCCCGTAGGCGTCTCTTTTCAAGAAAGCGTCGACGCGGCAGTAACAAGCACGGCGGTGCTCTAACGCCCTATTAATGAGCCTCGCATGCACCCCCTGACCTCCGAGGTGGGAGTCCCGCGCAAGAGTCAAGGATGAGCGACAATGGCGGCAGCGGACTGGTCCGAATGCTACACGGCGCCCCCTCGCGGCACGCGCTGCGTGAGTCGGCGCCTGTCCCCCCGCCAGAAGCAGCGGTGAATGACAAAAGGACACTCCGCGCTCTTCATTTCCATAACCATAACGCGTATTATTACGACTTAGCGAGCACGGAATCCTCACGCTGACGGACCGTCACCCACTTTAGGAGCGGTCACACTGCATTTCGAAACAAAAAAAAAAAAAAAAAAAAAAATGGGGAAAGCATGGGGAAAAAAAGAAAAAAGAAACGCAAGCCACGGCTGATTGAAACGAAGTTTTCTGTCCGTGATCCACATAAGAATTAGAAAAAAAGAAAAAAAGGAAACGATACACGTGCGATCACGAACTAAGCTCAGCGTAACAAGGACACGAAACACTTCCGACGCATTCTTCGCTCCATGCAGACTCGCAATACGCGAGTCCGTTTTGGGAAACGACAGCCGACCGAATTAGCATTCGCTCTCGCTGCTTTCGTGCAGGACCATCACCGAGGCTCGACGAATGGTTGTGAAAACCGTACCCACTTCGGCCACCCGCGGTGAGGTTGGCTGTTACTATCCGGGACAGTGCATAGAAAGGTCTCGTGGCGACGAGTTGCTCCGCTCATACGTAGGAGCGCCGTGCGTGTCCAACACACAGAGTGTAGTGACTCGAACAAAAATGAGTGGGCTATTTGCGCGGGGCTTTGTGCTTTCGCGAGTGAGCGCAAGGAAAGCGAAGCTCCGCTGTATAATGAAGCTGCAGCCACCGTTGTCCGCGTCGTTTGATTTCTCGTGCTGCGTGTACATACAGAGCTTTGAAACTCGAAGTGTACCTTATAGCGAAAGACCGTATATAGGTATACGTTGCTGCGTTTGTGCGGCTCAATTTGAATACGCAGATGAAGGTGCACCGACGCTGCGGTGGACACGCAAGCGCACGTGACCAATTACGGTGCTTTCGAGTGTGTCACAGCTCTGTGCAATCAGAATCAACGCGTTCACTATACTCAAACAGCGCCGAAAAATCCCCGCAAACTTCAGTTAAGCATGACATAACTCATGAAGCATGACTAAGAAACGCTCTTCGCATCTCGCATGTGGCTTTAATTACCACGTGCGAGAAGAGCAAAAGATGCCTATGTAATATCGTCGAATTAGCAGATAGGTTGGAGAACCTAATCTACGCTATCTTTTTTTTTTCTTTTCTTAGCGTAGCTTTTTCTTACACGTATAGTTAACATGATCTTGGCCGCCAGCACGACCAGATTTCGCAGCAACTATATTGAGACAGCTTGTTTGTTGCTATGAGCTTTAGTGTTCTGTTCAACTTCCACTTCCCTATAATAATGGATGATAGTTGCAAAGGAAACGATTAAATGAGCCTACCTTCAGCTGCTGCTCGGTGAACGCTGTCCGCGCTTTACGCGGTTTCTTGGGGCACCTCAGGGAAATGGATGGCAGGGAGTCCTCGTCTGCGGAAAGAAAATGACGAGGTGAAACCAGCAGGACATGAACTGCAAGTAACAAGACTATTGCGGAGGAAAGTAAGAAAACTAACATTAAAAAAAAGCTTCAGGAGACAGTGAGCGATTTCTCTGTACTCATTTATTGGCGACAGCAGTAGGGTCTCACAGCGGACACTGCCACCTATACTCGAGAACAAGTTTATTGCGATGCGCACTACACATCGCCTTCGTTCGCTGCAGTACTTACCAGTGCGGCGTCTGAAATACATGAACAGACGTCACCGGTCTCGGAGCCTCGAGACCTCGAACGAAGTGCCTAAGCGCGAATGCTTCGCGACAGCTCATGTGGTAGTTAGCCCGTCCGCCTCTCAAGTGCATCATTGCCGCGGGCGCGTGACGGTCGATCCACAGTGGCGGTGTCGTCAAAGATTTGTTTTTTCACCGTAATATAAGGAGGTTGCCCGACGACGACGGCGTAATGGAAATGACGGCCGTACACAGAAAACCCAGAGTCGAGCTTTTCACCCCATACGGTAAAGTTAAACATTTGTCATCAATACTGCGAGTGAAGTGATAGATTTGTTCGTCTCTTTACTATCAGCAGTGGACATTTGCGTGCAGCTTCGTCAGCCACGCAATATATAGACAGATATATATCGTACGCGCGAGTTAATTGGTCTTCGTTTGTGAATAAGACGCAGCTGCAATCAGGGCGTGCCATGCCGCTCAGAGCATGGCTATATATAGATTCGTAGAGCTGATGCTTAGATGTGTCGCGAAGTGCCGGGTGTATTGGCGCCAGACGTTTTGTCAGGTGGTCACACCTCATATGTTCAACGTAGCGTGCTTACGTAAGTGTATGATCTGTTACAACCGTATCTCAGCATTTGACTATTTGGTACTACATGAAAGCAGCTGCAGTGATGAGTTGAGCAAAAGTTACTCCCTTAAGGGAAATGGAACAAACTAAGAATTTCTTTTCTGTAAAATTAAAAAATAAGTCAGTAAGATTATTTTGGTGAAATCACAGAAAACAAGGCTACTGAAAAAAAAACAGAAAAATTATGTTAGAAAAATTCACACTTTATTCAGTAAAAAAAAATAAACTTGATGTTTTTAAGAGTCTAGGTTACGCAGCGTTCTAAAAGCGCCTACTTTATCGGGAATTGAGCGAAGTGGGGGTGACATGAATATGCCAGAGGCCATCAGGCTTTTTGAAAACACAATGTCCCTCTCGGTATAATGGCGCGCACAAAGCGACTTAGAATATGTTACGAAATTGCTCTTTTCAGAAGTTGGGCAGGGATAATGTAACGATTCCATTCTAATGCTATCCCTTTTCGCGCTTTGATACGAGTGGCGATACGCCCACGTTATCAACGGGATCAGTCGGCTGTGAACGGTGGGTGAAAAGGCCAGAATAGAATCAAGTTGAAGGAATCCTTACATTATACCGGCCATATAGTCACAATACAGTACCAGTAATATATGCAGATAAAAACCTCCTTGTGAGATGCAATGCTCGTTAAGGCTGCTGCTTCTGAGCGGCTGTATGGGCCGTATATCAGGAGCCAAATACGCAATGCTTCTGGTTCGCAAGTACTGCTTACCACTGGCCGGCCACCTTCTCTAATATTATGCTCGCTCCCAAAGATTGGCTGACTCTGCGCTGACGAATTGCTCTAAATGCGAATGGCTTCGCCAATACGCGCCGATATTATCTGATAAAGACAACTTGAGTTCGCTGCATGGTTCAATTCCGGCACGTGTGTGTTATTTTCCCCCGTGTATCTGCTCCATTCACCGATTGATCACGCGCAGTGGTTTATGTCACTGTTTTATGCCATTGTGCGAATTTGTATATTGAAGGTCGCGCTGTGCCGCTTAGTAGCGGTGTGAGCAAGCTAGATCAGATGTTTACAATTAATCAGGTATATTCTTCAAAGGAAGATTTCCAATACTGTGCGAAACATTGTTCCTGAGGTATATTATACTTGTTACGCTGCACTAACAAGGACGCAATCCCGATAACCCATACGATGATGATGATGATTTAGTGCCATTCCCTTTGAAACAGGTAGGTGACACATAGTCACCTATAGCCTGCTTGATTTAATAAGGTATACTATACATGTTTTTTTATCTAGCATTTGTGCATACATCTAATTAATTTCCCCCCTCAAAATCTACCTTGTACCGCTACCTATACTGTAAGGGATCAGGTCGTATCAGTATCTTCCCTGCTTTTTTCGCCCCAATACTCTAAACGTCTCTTGCTTATCTCGACTGCTGCCCGGTTGATGCTATTTCAACGGTTCTCACTAGGTGAATCACTTCGCATTCCATTAGGATGTGCAGAATGGTCTCCGGTTCTTTGCTGCAGCATGCACATGCCTCAAATTGTTTCGAGTATTTGCTCCGGTATGTTTTGGTCCTTAGGCAACCGGCTCGAGCCTCATATAGCAAGGCGCTGCCGTTTCTGTTATCGTACAGATTTTCCCTATTAATTTCTTTCTTCTCGTTCTTGTAAATCTCCATGGTCCTTTTTTGTTTCCATTCTTTGCAACCAATTCACTGTCTCTGTTTCTCTCACTTTCTTTCTGATGACCCTTGGTTGTCTATTTACAGTTACAATTATCCTGTACTTGGCTGCTTATTTACAGTTACAATTATCCTGTACTTGGCTGCTAACTTTCTTGACCTCTTCCTCCATTCTGTGTCCGCGCTTTTCAGGTACAGTACAGATACGTGTGCACTTTAGCCACCGATTTATTTTGATTCCTTTTCCTGAGTCTTTCTTCAAAACTAATTTTGCAATGTGCTTCTCTGACTCCAAAAGAGGCCCAACCCATGTCACCCTGCACTACCTCATCTGTGGCTTTACCGTGGGCTCCCTAAGCGAAGCGGCCTACCGATCTTTGGTTAACTTACAACCCAGACAAGATATTGGATTTTAAGCATAGAATGGCATTTTCGAATGTTAGCGCTGGCACCATTACTCCGTTCCAGATTCCACGCACCACCTCATACTTATTGTGGCCCCACAGTGCTCTGTGTTTCATTATTGCTGCATCCCGCTTCCCCTTTATTTTCAGATTATCTTGGTGGGTGCTTCAGTAAGTCTTCCCTTCGTTTAAGTATACACCGAGGTACTTATATTGCTTGACTATGGGTATGACTTGTTGTTGAATTGGCACCACGAAGTTACTCGTGTCTTCATTAAAGATCATAATTCCTGATTTCTCTGTGCTAAACTTAAGGCCTAGATTTGTCGCTGCATTCCCACAGATATTCGCAAGTATCTGTAAATCATTTTTATTGTCCGCTAGTAGCACAATGTCGTCTGCGTACATCAGTCCAGGGACCTTCTATTGCACCATTTGTCGATTACGCATGTTGGATAAATCAAAACCTAATTCGCTATTTTCTAGTCGTCTTTTTATACCCTTAACGTAAAGCGTGAACAACAATGGTGACAGAGGACATCCTTGCGTCAATCCTTGGTGAATTCCCACGATTTCATTACCTTTTCGACCTTCCCATACAACTTGTACTTGGTTGTCTCTCTATATATCCCTCAGCAGCTCCACGAAATCGTCATCTATGCCTTCGTGCTTAAGATTATCCCATAAAATTCCCTGTATACGTTGTAATATATAGGCTCCTTTAATATCTAGAAATGATACCGATAAAGGGATATTCTGAACTACTGAAATATTCTATGCACTGAGTTAGTACAAACATATTATCCTCTAAGCGTCTGCCAGGCCTGAACCCATTCTGTAGTTCCCCCAGTCCATCATTTTTCTCCACCCACTTTGACAGTTCTAATTTTATGGCTTACATTGCCATTCTATATATCACCGACGTCACTGGTACTGACCTGTGCGAGCTCGTTTTATCCTTATCTCCGTTGCCTTTGTAGATTAGGTCCACCTTGCTTTCGCGCCGATAACTCATGCGGCATCAGCTGGTGGGCCCGGGTTCACACACTTTTTCGTGCGGAACAACGAGTTCAGGCGAGTCGCAGCCCCGTATACGATGGCCCTGCCCCACGACGAACTGTTCGTACGAAGTAAACATCCGGGTTGCGTGTCGTCTGTTACTTTAACCTTTTGTCTAGCGCTGTGTGCCGTACTATGTCGTCACACCATCAAGCTCGACTAACAAAAACCACCCGGGCTGAGGATTCTCGTCTTCGCCCGCTGTTGGTAAATTCTATAGTCTTCATCTCCCCGTGACTACTTTGAGTCTGTTTGGTGTTATATATATATGCTTTATAATATTACGCCAAATATGCGGCATTTATCAGTGCGCAGTTGGAGATGCACTTTTTCGCTTTGAGTTTGTACTGTGCGATCAAGAACAATACTACTACATGCTCACCGATTCGGCAGAAGTCCAAGCGAGTATTGCTTAGGACGACAGTTCCGGTCTTCCGTTCTCCTGCCCTCACCTCCTCTCTGTCTTCGCACTATCTGTGACTCACGTACCTTTAAAGCCTGGCACTAATTTGTATGAAACAAGCATTATAACATCTTATGTTTAAACTAGAGGTGGCCGAATATCTTATCTTTTGAATAGAAATCGAATACCTGTAGTAATAAGTATCAAATATCAAATAGAATACCGAATAGTCATACGACGATGCATACATTTACAGCAGGACAGATCCTATTTTGGTATAATTAGTTACCACGCCTGTAGTGACTAGGGCATAAGAGTAATCGAACTCTCAGGAGCAATTATCAATTTTAAACACACGATCACCGAGTGTCATTAAAAAACTGCACGAATAACCGCACAACAAATTTAGAGCCTGGTTACAAACACGCTTTCCAAGAAATAATGGCTGCTTTATGACAAGCTTTCCAATATCGCTAAATAATTGGTTGCGAAAAAAGGTCCGAGGTTGTCTAAAAAAGAAAAAAAAAGAAAAGCTATACTCAAGGACACATGTGCCATAGACACATGTAAAAGTTTCCGTTGCTAGGAAAACATCTCAAGTTGTAGCATAAAAGATAAAACTGCTACATGATAGACTGCCAGAAACACAAAATGACAGACTACAAGCAAGAATCACAGATTGTAACGTAGGTTTCCACCGCGAACCCGAAAACGAAGCTTGTATTACCCATTTCGCTTCGGCATTACTGCGAAAGCCTCGTTGTCTCGCTTCTGATAATTTGCGACACTTTGTTTAGCAGACGGAGAACAGTAGTTAAACATTCGATTCTTGCTTAATATTTGGTTAGTTTTGAATATTCGAAAATATCGAATAGTTCCTTTTCGAGCACGAATAATTAGTACGTAGTACTCAATTCGTATTCGAAGCTTCAAATACTCGCTCCCGATTTCCAAACTTGTACGGCATGGTTGCTGCGAAACGAAACCACGATCTCCGGCCGAGCACAGTGCTGGCACCAACCCCTATTTCAAGCTTGTTTCGGTTTCTTAAAGAAAAAAAAAAAATGTCACAGTTTTGCCCTAAGGGCGAAGCAATGAATGCGATAACAACACAGTAATGCCATACGAAGTAAGGTGAGCGGCTTTGGTAGCAATATGAATTGTAGTAAACATGAGCTGATTAAGTAAGCAGGTGTGCTGCGGCGTAAGTAGACCGACATGAAGAGAGACTCGATGACCACGAGAAGGCGCGTGTGAAACGGTGGTGTTGATGAGAAGCGCTTCCCGTGGGCAGCGCGTGCGAAGGGACACACCTGTAGCGCTGCACTGCCGATCCGGGCAGCATTGCATGTGTAGCGTGCGTTGGAAAATGTGGCCCGACTATTACTAACTGAATGAACAAGCGTGGTGTGAGCGCGCACAAACAAACATGAATAGATCACACTGAATGACTGCAGACAACGACTGTCAAAACGCTGGCAGCAAGCAGCGGGCGAAGGTACGTGAGGTCTATCGCTTCAACGGAAACTGAGCGCAGAGTAGAAGTGCGCCCCCCCCCCCCCCCCCCCCCCCCCCCCGCTCCCTCCGGCGCTGGCTTCCCGCTTCCTTGCTTGCGCGTGGGAGATTGAGTGCGTTCGCTCTCCGTGATAGCGCGCGTCCCCGCACGCTTCCGCTCGGGCATACGGCGCGCGGCGAAGATTTTATCTATAGGGAACCTGACAGCGACGGCGACGACGACGCCGACGGCAGAAATTCGGTTGAAGTGTCCATATAATTGCTATCGCAATAAAATACCAGACGCACTGCGTCATCCACTTTGTACCGTTCACCACAAATACACAGAAGGAAGATCTGCGGAATGTTTTCTCTATTCGACTCTCTTGCACTCGTGAGAAACGTTTCCCAGGACTCATCACTAACATCTGTGAATGATGCGCTTTTTTGGCACGGAACAGTTCGTAACACACCATATTTATTAAGCTACATTGTTTCGTTGTTTGCCACACAAGTCATAAGAGAGACGCCAAAGTGTTCTTGTATGTGAGCGGGGAGAGGCGAGGGTGTCTACGGATCCGGATCATTATTGACCACGTCCGCTTCTGGGCTAAGAACACTGTACTTGAGTGTTTTTGCGTTCCGCCCCCATCTAAATGCGACCGGGAATCGAACAGGCGACTTGCTTATCAGCATCAGAACGCATGGATATAAGCTCGAGGCTCTGTTTCTCTGCGCAGTGAGCAATGCACAGTACTGTGCATTGCTTCTCTTTGAGAAATAACTTGCACCTCAAACGTGGGTGTGTTGTTTGGAGAAGCCCATGGGCCAAGATATATGGGAGCAGTGTTAGGAAGCTTAATTCGAGTGACGCAGGAAATAAGACCGTAAAATGCGCTGTGCATTTGAATGATATACGATTGCTTTCAAGAATTAACGATAACGCTGTTTGAACATTTACTGATCTTCTGAAAAACCGTTGACAAGCTACTCGTAAATTTGTGGCCTAAAGAGAAAGTTGACACACTCCATTGACTGGGCGATTTATAGAGTTGTGAGCTATCTGTGAGCTTAAGTACATAGTGGTGGCGCGCTTGTTCTGCACTGGAACTACCTTACAGAACTTTAAAAGAGCTACTAAAGACGTGCATTCAGTAAGCGCATCACAGAGCACCACCCCGCGTGAAATAACTGCGCGTCGCGAATGCGGGCATGCACAGCGAGAGTCGCCACACGCATCTATCTGTTCAATCTACGCGCGCATGTCGGCAGCGAAGAACAAGGAGCAATTAGGCAGTGGCGAGACTCGCGAGGCGTGACTCACGCTCGCAAATGCATATAGTGAGCAGCATCCGTCGCAGCATCCCCGTTTCCCCTTCCTTCCCCTGCGCGCCACCTCATCCGTCACCTCTCTGACATCACGTCGCGCGTGCCGCCCGCAACGATGCCCGTCACCGCGCCACCTTCCTTGGCGGCGGGCGAGGACAGCGCGCGGCTCTAATCAATCTCATTAGCGGCTCGCGCACAACAAAATGGCGGCGAGGGGGAGGTTTCGCTTCGTCTTCTTGCGGCGCCGAGCATGCGTACAAAGTCACGGCCGCGACCGACGCAGGCCGACGTTTCACGGACCGCCGACTCCCCTCCTCCGTTCGCTCGTGAGCACCAGACTCGGTGCTCAGGACCGAGAGCCGGAATGGCTGCAGCGGCGGGCGCACGAACGTGCGCGTCGCGCGTTTCGAGGCCCTAAATACGCGCTTCGAAGCGCAGCAGCAGCAGCAGCAGCAGTTCATTAAAACCCCCTCGAATTGACACGGCTCACTGGTCACGGGACAATCCCAGAAGCACGCGCCCAGTGCACGCTCGGATGGACTGCCGCCGCTGCCTGGCCGTGGCTGGCTGGCTGTCGGAAGCTGCGGAGAGAGGCGCTACGCCGAGAGAAAGCGCGCGGCCAGTCGTGAACTGTTCACGCCGTGTTTAGCGCGGCCTTGTCACAACGCAGGAGGGTTGCAAGAGGGCGTAGCAGGGACTGGGGGGGAAAGGGGGGGGGGGGGGAGGTACCATTGTCGCAGTGCTGCGATAGTTCGCAGACGGCCCGCCAGTCGCCGCCACTGGTTGTCCTATCGAGTGAATGCGACTCTCCAGTTTCCCTGTTGTGTTACACATTTCAGTACTATATTGTCAACAAGGGTCGTGTTTGACTTCATTGGTAAGCAAGGTTTCATGAGTACATGCGTCCGCATGATTACAGGGATCTACGCGCAACATCGTTGCAACGCTAAGCTTACATTACGCCACGTGCATGTACCACGATAAGTACTTTGCAACGGCAGCGCAGAAAGGAATGCGGAAAGGACTCTCGAATCAAAATGTATTAAATTTGGCTGGGTAATTAAATAAGAAACAACTAGCTGTTAATTAACAAACTGTACTGCTAATATTGTACGAATGTGTGTCTGTATTGAAAAACAAACAAACAAACAAACAAACAAACAAACAAACAAATATCTTACGTAGGAGTGTTTCCCGATTGGTTGGCATTCGGGCACCCACCACTGATGCTATACAATCGGCGTGATAAGGAGGCATTCGCCGTGGCGATGGCCAATCTCGGACGGCGCTTACGTAAAAAGTTTTGTGAATAAGGGTTCTGGATCCATAATTACTAAACATTTCATACTTTGAACTGAAACTCTAGAGCAAGGCGTGAATCAATCGTAGTAGCGAACACTTTATTAGCGCAGGCGACCACTCAATGGCAAATAGTTCTCAAAAACAAGATTTTTTAAAATTATGTCTCTGTTACTTCCGATATATTCGAATCGAATTAGAAGACTTTTGCGCAATTGTAAGCCCACTGGACTCCCGTCGTCACCCGACTGTACTCGTTCCTGCATGTCATGATTTGCATGAATTTCACAAAGGTAGCGGCTGAGTGTACTTAAGCCAACGTCCGTGGCGTCTGTCGCAGTTCTCACCGCAGAAGTCGCCAGAAAAAAGTTCGACTTGTCCCCCTGCTGTGATTGGATCCCGGGTTAAGACACGTTAGCCATCATGCCACCTTGGAAGTTGTCGCCATCGTGCTCCCTTTTCTTCCTTACTGGAAGTTTGTGAAGTGAGGTTGGCGCCTGTTGCTAGAGCCCACTACTACTCTTATGCTTCGAGTGATAAAAAAAAGAAAGAAAAAGAAAGACCCCGAAAACACTCAACGAAGAATAAAGCGAGAGCGACATGCAAAAAGCAGTCAAGAGGTCATGCTATGAGTTCACAAATCATCACGTCCGCACAACGCGTCATGACACAGTTACCGCGCCAAAACACAAGTGCAGTTCAGCCATTAAGGGGGGGGGGGGGGGGGAGAAGAAAACGTAGAAGCAGCTCGACGAAACGAAACGAAAACGATAAACAGCAGCGCTCACACAACAGACATCACACGTACGTCGCACTATCATCATATACACACTGAGGATGTATGAAGACATCTCTGCAATCGTGGGCTTGTGTTATCGTCCTTGATCGTCATTCCCATCGGGTCAGCTACCACTGTTTTTGATGACGCTATAGACGTACGTACTTCCCTTTGAGGGGCACTATAAAATTTGTTTAAATAAATAAATAAAAAAAAACAGAGGTGAGGATGCAGAAGAAAGGAAGGAAAGTTAAACTACAACATATTATTATGGAAACGCATGTCATGACGCCAGCTGTAAACGTGTTAAAAGTACGACGTGACGCCTGCGGTCGAAAGAATGTTCTACATCCGCCGCTATGACCGTGAGTGGCGCTGGCTAACACTCCAAAGGCTAGATCTTCTACACAAACACAAATACTCATAAACGTTGAATAGAGGAAGGCCGCCGCGGCCGATTCATGTTGGAGCATCGCACGCGTAACGCAGATGTGGATTTTGGTCCCACCCGAGGAAAGTTGTCTTTTCGACTGACCACTTTCGTTTCACTTTTCCTTATTATTTGTACTTTTCCATTAAAAAAGAACAGCTAATTTCACTCATGCTTTTCTTGGCCTAATTGTGACTTGCCTTCGTGTAGGTGTAACTTGCAAATGTCATCAGGAGGCACACAAGACACCGATTTTCAAATTACGCGCACTAACCTCCGAGCGAAACAGACAGGATGTAGCGATACATTGAATCATAGGAAAATCAGTTTATCAGCTCGGCAGCGCGCAGTTCTGTAAGGAATCTTTCTTCAAAAACACCAGACTTCGCCAAGTACAAAGACCCCTGTTGGTTTTACCAAACGAAGGCCTATGCACAGCAACAGGAAATACGTGGTAACTAAGGGCAAACACTGCAAACACTGAGCAAGCAGTGCGGAAACAGCTGCGAGCAAATACGATGTCTTGTGCAACGCAATGCAGCGAAAGAGGGTCACCACAAAGAAACTGTCTTCCTTCTCTTGGCCTGTACTAAACGGACAACAAGGCTTCATCTCTATCAGTCTCAAAGTACGAGAGAGCTATGGAATGATTGATGCGTTTCAGCTTATGGTCTAAATACTAGCTCTCGTCATCGCGGTTGGTTAGTGTTCCCTAATCTTGACCACGTTTACCCCACAGTTAAACGCTTCGCGGAAGGCTCGCCAATTCCTAAGAGCTCGGACATCCTTCTCCTTTTTTTTTTTGCTCTCTCTCTTCACACCGCTACCTCTGCAACACCTATCTATCCATTCCGTGTGTCACCTCCGCTGCATCGCGCATCCATTGTGCGCCGTGTGACGTTTATGCATCTCCCGTGATACGTCGCGATCACGCTCAAAAGCGGCTACGCGGCTTCCCTATACAGACGACCTCGGCGCGCGAAGCAGCGCACTGCCTCCTTTCCCGTCGCGCGGAGGGGAGAACGGGCTGCGAAGGAGAGGGGCCAGTGATCCCGCTCCCCATTCAGATTAGGGATCTTTTGTGTAAACGCCTTCGTTGCCGCTCGGGAAACCGAGAATAATGAGCGAGCACCACGCTAGCGCGGCTAGCGGCGCCGCGTGTTGGGGCGGTGTGTGACAAGCCGCATTAATTGAAGCACCCCTAGACGACCGTTGGAGAGAGAGAGCAGGGAAGAGGGAAAAGGGGGTGGAGGAGTTCGAGCGGGATGGGGAGAAGTGAGTGGCTTATGGGGGTCGCTTGGTCCCACCGAGAGTAGACGGGATAGTAGACGGGAGAAAAGATAAATATAAATGAAGCCCCTGAAAGCTGGCGCCATCCAGCGGCTTCGATGAGAAACGGGGTCGCTGGCAAGGTAATTAGGCTGAACTTGAGAGCGTTGAGTGGAGATCGCAACTTTTTTTTTCCCCTGATCCTACGTATTCTTATGTGTTGCCTTAGGTAAGAGGAAGAGTAAATCAGTGGATTTTTAATAGCTCAAAAGAGCCGCAAAACAGTTTGGCGTTCTCTGGTGTGTAACTGTGCGAACGTAGACACAATAGGTGAGTAAGTAAACGACTCAAATACTGCGGTAGATCGATTAGCAGTGCAGCAATCCTCTAATGAGATAAGCGTGATCAAAACCCTACGCGCGATGATGGAAGTACTGCTAAGTGAAATCACAGGGAAAGCAGAGAAACTAGAAGCGTCGTGCCTAAACTCAGAAGGAATTACATTTCTCGTGGAACTCGTGTCTCGTAAACATTTGTGGCCGACCGTACGTCAAGCGTAGCTGATTTGTAGAGCTCTCTTTTGAATAGATGTGTAGCTAATGAAAGCAGTATACCTAAGCGGAATACTCAATATAAGCCACGGTGTGTCTCGTTTCTTCTACGCTAACTGTTGGTTTATAGACACCCGAACTATACATACAGATGCACTAAACAACACAAGAAATGCTATTTTCATTCATATTAGCGAAAAATCATATCAACTTGTTTCTCTTTTTGTCTTCAAATTTAACAGATATTTAAAAGCTCGCCTGACATACTGAGTATTTCCACTTTTCCAAATTAATTATATGGAGAGGTAAAAACAACTTGAACAAAAGAATGCGCAATGAGCAATTTAAAAAAATTATAAATTTTTAATAGCTGTCCCATATTTTTATACAACATAGCTGAAACTTATTATTAAAGCATTTGGATCATTTGGAAACTTTGAAAGTTGACGCGACGGCGCGTTCAAGATGACCGTCACCAAATACTGTACTCTGGATACTCCTACTTTTGCACGACGTAACGTCCAGCGGGACGCCTCACTAAAGTGACGGGCTTCTTTTCCACTGGCTGATCCAATCAACGCACATGTGAAGTGATCGATTTGAATTAGCGCCCTCGTTTCGTTGAGAAAACGTCACGCGTCTTTTCGGAGGCATGTACAGAAAGAAAGAAGATAAACGAAATGAAAGGCAGGTTAACCTGGACAGAATCCGGTTGGCTACCCTGCACCTGTAACACAGCCCCGGCATTGCCGCACAACTTGCGTGTACCGCCATCAGCCCAATGACCTCACTGAACTGCACACATGTTCATGGTCAAGTTATAAGTATTAAACATGACATGCTTTTAGCTCCCGCTGTCAGTGACCTTCAAGAGACCTTGAGCCAAAATTCAGAGCCGTTATCCGGGCACTCAAGACGAGAATGGGGGCGAGAACGAAACGAGAACACCCGGGCATCGTTGCGAGAGCAAAACGAGATCATCCGGGCAGCCAGTCAAAACTTTAAAAAATGCGGTCTCTGGCCCCCAACCCCTTGTACAGGACCGCATTACATACGCTACTTACTGCCCAAATAAGTTACAAAAGACAACAACATTGCATCCGATTTCTTTCTAATGTTTGTTAACGATATCACTCGAGCTGTAACTTCCCCTCTGGATCCGCCCCCCCTTCTATGCCAAGTTGGGCAAGGTGACCTCGACTATGCCAAACTACTCACGCCTTTGCGCTTTCGCATACCATCTCGTAAAACAACTGTGTGCGTACATTTTACCCTGACATTCGTTTACCGTGCTCAATGTCACGACTGCAGGAAAGATACAATTCTAGGTTTCTGAACAGTGATCTTTTTCTATGACTTCACATGAAAGTTTGCATGTAGTCTTCTTCTTCTTCTTTCTGGGGTTTTACGTGCCAAAACCAGTTCTGATTATGAGGCACGCCGTAGTGGAGGACTCCGGATTAATTTTGACCACCTGGGGTTCTTTAACGTGCACTACAACGCAAGCACACGGGCGTTTCTGCATTTCGCCTCCATCGAAATGCGGCCGCCTGGGCCGGGATTCGATCCCGCGACCTCGTGCTCAGCAGCGCAACGCCTTAGCTGACTGAGCCAACCCGGCAGGTGCATGTAGTCTTGTGAGATTGCGAAATCGTATTATTCATGGTCAGCTTTGCCATCGCTTTTTTGCTTGTCCGCCGTACTGTTACTCACGTGACAAATGTTTTTCTTTTTTGCATTATTCTCCTCCCATTGTGCAAAAAATGTGATGTATATGACATAGTGAGCTGTCGCCACAGCCGCAAGGCCGTTAATTGGCAGCCACTTGAAATAAATAAATCAAATCAAAATCGAGTTGCTTGCAATTCACGAGAAAAGTTAGATGAAATGCCAGAAACTCGAGCGGGAATTTTTCTTTCTTTACTTCCTTGGACTTTTGTCATTCAGATGCACGTAATAGAAAAATTTTCACTTTATCAAAACAATTTGGACAATCAATTATTAAATTCTGAAGTTTTACGTGGCAAAGTCGATCGTGACCGGATTATGAAACACGCCGTAATGGGGGACTCCGGATTAATTTTGACCACCTGGCGTCCTTTAACACGCAACGAATGCATGGTACACGCTCATTTTTTGCATTTCGCCCCCCCCCCCCCCCCTCCGCCCCCCATCGAAATGCCACCGCCGTGGCCGGAATTTCAACCCAAGGCCTCGTGCTTAGCAACGCAACGCCATATACACTTCGGACCAGAAAAAGTAAGACCAGAAAAGGTTAACAACGTACGCACGCTCTTTCTTCTTTAAATCCCCCCCCCCCCCCTCTCCCCACCTTGTTACATGGTATTGCTCATAACCGTTGGCTCGAATTCAGAATACGCGCCAGCTGACAAACAAAGTGACAGACCTCTCAGTGGTCATATCCCTCATGCCAAGAGAGCATGACCCTAGAATATCCATGTGTTAACGGGTTAAAACAAAATGGAAGTGCGCGACAAAGGAGCCGCAAACTCCGGCTCCAGATTTTGCTTAGCGCCCCAGAGTCTGTGTACGAGAACGCCTATGCGAGACACGCGAGCCGCATGCATGTAGCCGAGCACTAAAAAGGAAGAAGGGACTTCGAGGGGCGACAGCTAGGCATGCCAACGTTCGCTGCCGAAAGTTGGTACACGCCCATCTCTATACAGCACCCGCTCAGTGCTCGATGCGAGAAGGAAGATGACCGTCCAATTAAGACGCGACAGCGTTGTCGGCAAACCTGCTGGCTGCTCCTGCTGCGGCACAGCAGCGCTGCAGTGTAATAAGCTGCGACGACGGGCGATGAGTGGCTCGAAAGGGAACGTAATCGCGGGCTGTCCGCGCTGCCTGTCGCTTGCAGACGCGAGAGATATATAGCCGAGCGTCTTGTCGCGCGCGTTGTTGCGACGAGGCGCAGTCAATTACTATCTGCAGGGTGCACCCGTGCACGCGATGGCTCCTTAGGCCACCACTTCTGCTCTGGGGTGGTGCTCCTGCATGCATTGCTGTTTGTTGACTGGCTTCGATCGGCACTCCTTCCTCATTGGCTGTATACGCGTTGTTTGTCGTACTCCGCTCGGCCGCTGCCCCAACTGCACCTCTCCCCTCTTCACGCAATGAAGTGAGCAAGAGAGAAAAAGAAAAAAAAGAAAAAAAAAGGTAATCAGGCGACTTCAATGACTGCTGCAATTCTGAATTCATTTACTGCGAGAGCAGCAGGCTCTCACGGCTGACATCGCCATCTTGTCAAGCGCAACTTGCTCTTTACGATGCATACAACATCGTGCTCGTCCGCAACGGTATTGCCTGCTGTAGCCGCCTCCGAAATACCGTGCACTGATGCCACAACTCTGAAACCTTGTATACGGCGCGCAATATCCCAGATAAATTTTCCAAGTGCCAAAGCCGCGTGGTGGTTTGTGCGTATACACAGCTATATACCAAGCGCACGCTGTTGCAGGGGCACTGATCTGGAATCCCACGTTGCCTTCGTAGCCCACGTCGCCTTTGTCCGCTACTGTATACTTCCAACTGCGGCCTCCGAAATACACGCAGAAACACCACCGGTCTCAGAGTCTGCGGAAGCGCTAATGTTTCGCGATAGCTTAGCTTGGCTTAGCGATTACAGCGTGCGGCTATTAAGTGCACATTGCCGCAGATGCACGAGGTCAATTCCCAGTGGTGATCGTCAGTGAATTCACTGACTAAAGCTTAGTTTTTCTTAACCCTGTAGCGAGGGTGAAGCTTAAGGTAAGGGGGTGGCCTGGCAACGACAACGGCGTAATAATGGAAAGGACGGACGGCCAGCGCAAACCCAGTTATGAGCGTCTTGGTTGCGGTCGCAGCATAAAACTGTAGCAGGCGGGTGAGAACTGTATGTGGTGCTGTCGGCCATGCACAGTGATGTTGGTACAAAAGCGCTAAAATCGCGAGTACGTGTATATTTCGCCCCATTGTCCTGCGAAGAACGACAGGGTGTGTTTCAGCGAACACTTTCAAAAAGTGTTTAAACGTTGCCTGTGACAATTCTAGCTCATGAGCTGGTCTATACTCGAAGGGGCGGGCACTACTTGTACAAAAAATTGAAGTACATAATCGACTAATTAACAAAAATTCACTATTTATGTTTTTGAACAATTTCCTTATGACCCGTGCTGCAATTTACAAATTCTAGCCGTGCAGTTCGCAAGGCGGATCCACTTGGAACGAATTCTCGGGTGATCCCAGTTTCGAGATACTAATTCCCGGCGTTCCAATCACTTTCTTAACAAAACGTTGTGTTATGCGTCGAAGCGCACAAGTTAAATGGCCAAATAAATGCCTACTGGTAGACGCCAAATCTTCAGCGGAAATACCCGCTGGTGTGGCCTCGGATCTAGTAGTCTCATTTGACCTACAACGTAGGTCAAGTTAGCAGATGTTTGTTTTATGTATTATTCCAATGTATTATAACAAAACAACAGCACACATTCAGACTGCCGTATACAAACGCACAAGACACATGACTTTTAACATAACGTTTCGAGAAACTGAAAATTATGACTTTAAACAGTCAATCTGGACAGCGTCTTGTTCCACTGTGAGTACTACCGTGCGTTTCTAATTTTTTGCTGTAGGTGCTGGCATCGAGCCACCGTCCTCAGAAATGCATTGGCGTTCCAGTTACTTTTGTGCTTCAATGCATAAAAGGACGTTTTCGTAAGAAAGTAACTGGAACGCCAATGCATTTCTCCGCAGAGTTCGGGAAATAATATCTCGAAACTGTCGTCATCCTGAGAATTCGTTCCAAGTGGACTCGCCTTGCGGACTCCACGGCTACAATTCGAAATTGCAATATGGGACATAAGGTAATTAGTCAAAAACTTAATTAGTGAATTTTTGTTATTTAGTCGATTATGCATTTCAATTTTTTTGCGTATGTCCGCCTCTTCGAGTAGACCAGCTCACAGTGGGGGACTCCGGATTGGTTTTGAACACCTGCAGGGTTTTCTTTAACGTGCGCCTATAGATCTAAGCTTTGCACGAGCGTTTTTGCATTTCGCCCCCATCAAAATGCGGCCGCCTTGATCCAGCCCGCAACCTCGAGCTCAGCAGCGAAACGCCACACACACACACACACACACACACACACACACACACACACACACACACACACACACACACACACACACACACACACACACACAAACACACACACACACACACACACACACACACACACACACACACACACACACACATACATACATACATACATACATATATATATATATATATATATATATATATATGGTGGCGTGGTGCAGAGGTATAATATATATATATATATATATATATATATATATATATATATATATATATATATCTCCATTAAGCTACCGCGGGTGTACTACAGTGTTGCGAGATAATCAGAACAATCTTCGACAAGTCTAGAAAACTTGAGCGAACAGAGTCTATAGACTTTTTTTTTTATACATTTAAGAGAGCCCTGGAAGTAAAATGGGGAGGTACGCGCCAAACATTCGCTGTAACACCTCCGATCGCTTATCACGACGGAGGCGAGGCGTGTCCTAGATGTGAAAACGACAAAGTGCGCATGCTCCGCATGCGTGAGTGGACATGTTTTCGATCGAGGGAAGAGGCGCGAACGTTAGTTAGCTTGAGATTCGCAAACATCTGCGCTGAAAGGGGAACTAAAGAGAGAAATTATTTGAGGTGTATACGTAAATTATACCCTTCTACAAAAACAAAATTCTGGGGTTTGGCGTGCCACAATCACGATATGATTAGGAGGCACGCCGTACTGGAATACTCCGGATTAATTTCGACCACCTGGGGTTCTTCCCCGCGCACCCAATGCACGATGCACGAGCTTTCTTGAATTTCGCCCCCATCGGAATTACGGCAGCCGCGGGCGGGAATCGAACGCGCGACCTCGTGCTTCGCACCACAGTGCCATAGCCGCTAAGCCTCGCGGCGCGTGAGCCAAATACTGAACTTAACAACTTTCAAGAACTTTGAGTCACAGCGACCCAAACACAAATACCACTTTGAAATCCGTGACATCACCCTGACAAACCGGTTATGCGGTTTCGGTGCGAAATGAAAAAAAAATGAAAAAAAAAAATTGAAACGTTGAGCTTAATTTTCTTTTGCAATATAATCAACATATTATTACCAAATTAACGAAAATAGAGTTTTCAGGAAATATTTTATCAGTCTAAACTGATTTATTTTTTATATTTAGTGTCCCTATATAACACTCATACGAGCCATGACGCGTGGGTCGTTATCGTGTGGAATGGTGTCTCATTTTCTTTGAGTCCCTATTGGCCGGTGTCGGCGACGCTGGCCGGTGCAACAGCGGGCGTGAGGCTAACGTTGTTCGGAGGGGCAACACCACCTAGATAGCACAAGGCCTACGCACTCCGATCCATGACGTCACGCTACCTGGCCCGACTGCCATAGAATCTAATCGGGATGCTCCCGCGTAAGCAACAGTGATTTTGACGTCACCGCTTTCGTCACGCCAGCCTTGGCAATGGAAATTTCGGGTCAGGTAGCATGACGTCATAGATCGGAGTGCGTAGGCCTGTGCTATCTAAGTGGTGTTGGGAGGCGCCGAAGATGTGATTCGTTCACTAAGTTGTACAATAATCACAGCAAGCCTATACGCAGTATAAGACTGCGCGGAATAAAAAAAAAGAAAAAAAAAGAAAAAAAAAAGAAGGCCCCCCAACACGATGTCCCACAAACTCAGTTCCACTTTCACTCTGATTAAATACCCGAATTCCTGCACAGCCTGGCATTCCAAAGCAACATCAGCGTTCTCGCGGTATGCGCGCACTTTTCACGCGCCCTATATCATTATACCACATGACGGAGTAATCGTAATTTCCACCGGTCAGTGAGCGCTGCCCAGATTTTCAAAGCAGACGCAGGTTGCACGAATTGAGCTGTCGGCGAAGGCGTTGTTCCGCACATATGTCCGACAGTCAGTATTCTGCCACACTCTGGAGGCAGATGTATTGCTCCCCCGGCCACGGACCTCAGGTATACTCGCAGTAGTACCGACGCAGGAATGAACACCCCGCAAAACGATCGAGGCAGCCGTGATGCAGGTCCTTTAAGGAAGGGGGCGTCGCACTATATAGCATATAGCGACGCGCTTAGGCGTGGCGTGGTCGTCGGTCCACGTAGTTCCCGTCGTCGGGCGCGCACGTTCTCTCGGGCGCAATTTTCACAGGCGGCGATGCAGATGAGCTCCATGGCGGCGAGAAAAAAAAAAAAAAAAAAGAGAGAGAGAGAACTGGACCAGAACACCATCACGCGCGTGTACCCACACGGCTGATGCGGCTCGCCGCCGGGGCATATTGTCGGGTTGTGTAACGGTAGCCCGCCGCGCATGCATTCACTCACCGGGAGAGCGCGCGGCAATCGCCATCATTTCCTCGAGAACGCGCGGCGCGAGTATGCACACATAATGACGCGCCCTATCAGACCCGTGCGTGAGCGCGTCGACCAGGTTCGGCGCGGGCGACGTGTATCTCATGCACACACGAGCGCGTGTATGCGTCGCTTGGTCATTCCGCGTTGTCGGGCGCGACGGGTAAGCGCGCGCTCGTTTATGTCGGGGAAGAAGCGGAAGTGACATGCCGCCGCGGTGTCTATACGCCCGTTCGTCCGTGGCGAATAACCTGCGCCCCGACGGGCTCCCTTTGACATCCGGTCATTTCGGTTCGTCCGCGCTGGCGAGCGGATAGGCACACTGCGCTGCTGCAGCCGTTCTCAGCATTCGTTTCGTTCTCGTGTAACGTGAGTGACGCGCGTTATCATTTTCGCGGAACGTTCTTCTTCCTTCGTGCGTACGCTGTTGGGGAGCTCGCCTACATAGTGCGCGTTAGATGCCTCGCGGCGGGCGTGAAATAAATGGGGCGTGCTAGCTCAGCCTTGTTTCGACTCGCGGGCGCACGAAATGGCAAGAAATAAAGAAAAGCGAGAGGTACACGCTGCGTGGCGCTCGCGAAGCGCAAAATGCCCGAGTCCCCCCCTTTCGTGCTCGTCACCCACTTGTCTGGCCATCGTCGTTATGGGTCACCGCAGAATGGACGGAAGTGACGGCGTATGGGCAATCTTCTCACCGACGTTTCGGTAGCATATGCGAGCGGTCACTTTTGACAAACGAGCGTATAGCGATCAGATATGAGGACGGGACTGTCCATCACGTTTGGATGGGCGAAGACAACGAGGCATAATATAAAGGACCCATGGACCAGACATTTATGCCAAATCATACCGCGCCTCTTTCATTTGCGAAGGTGTTCACTTGACAAAGCGCACATGCAAGACACCGAAGGGAAAATCAACGATCTGATTTTAAAACTTGGAGGACGCTTAAGCTTCGTCTTTAAGAGTGGAACGAGCTAGCATTCAAACATTCCTGAATGCTTGTCAGGATTCCCGGCAACTGCAGCTTTCTTATTTCGCCACCTTCGCCTCTGCACGCCGCTACCGTTTTACGCTGCCGAGGAGGCGAGCGCCATCTGGATGGTGGTTTCGCAAGTAACATACCCGGGCGCGCCGCTGTTGGTATGGTAGAAATCTGGAAAAGGGGTTTGTGTTTGAGTTTCCTCGTAACAGAATTATGTTTTCTCGTACATTCATATTACAATCCGACGCTATCATGTCTGTAGGTAGTAGTTAAGTCGTACTTTACGATTTCTCGGACGGATTTTACTTTTAGGAATTCAATTTTGTTCCCTAACCCCTCTGCGCCACGCGGAGGGCCTGCGTGGTCGGGGTGGTGCGGGATGATTTTCTCCGCCACCGACGCCGACGCCGGATTTTCTGCGACACGGAGCCCTTAACGCTGTCGCGTTAAAATAATTGCTATCTCAGCGTGTTAACTTGTCCCCCATAAGAAATACCGATGGAGGAGGGGTGTAAAGAAATGTACTAAATGAACAGGCACCGGGAGAAAACTTCATAGACCAAAAGGCAAGGCCAGAAATAATTTAAGAATATCGATAAAGATCACTGTCGAAATTACAGCGTAGACGACAAAGACACCATATTGCTTGTAACGAACACTGGGAAATAACTAAGACGCCCCATAAAAGTAACTACATGCCATGTTTATACGTAAGCGCTTATGAATACAAAAAAAAAAAGTTTCATAATTCCATCTTATGGCTACATATATTGCGCAATCTGCAATAGCCTTTCAGTATTATGCTGCTTTACGACATGATTAATAAGTTTGCATTTCTTTATTGCTTCTACATCTGGTGGCGTTTGGGATGATTCTGGTTCTCTGCAGATCATTCATTGCCACATAAAAACAAGCAGGGGACAGTAAGTTAACACACGACACATACCATGTGTCCCACGTAACTTGTGCCAGAAGTTTAAAATATGCAAGTACCACGTAGCTGGACTGAACTAAGGTATAATGTTGTTGGCCGTCGCTTGGAACAAGTCAGACAAGAGCTACTCAACCCGTGAGCTCGCCTCAGCCGATGGGCGCTTGCTCTCGGCGTTAAATTCCCTCAACGCTTCTCAAGGCGTCCGCTTGGCCACAATACACTCTATCGAAACTGCGCCGTTATTACCTCTCGTTTTTATTTGGTGCCGCTTCATCACTGCTTGCAACGACGATGATAAATCCTGAGCAAGAAGAGGCACTAATGCTAAGCCTGCTGGCAAGCACCTTTCTGGCGATGCATGAAGCGGAGAGGAAGCATTCGCCGAAGAAACGATGCCAGAGGCGGTGGTGGGTTCATCCTGCTCTGCTATAGAGCGCGAGAAGCTCTGTCACTCCACCTTGTCAGGTCACGTTGTCCTTGTGCTTCACGTGGCGCTTCTCGAAAAGGGCTGGGTGGTTGCGCACCACTTCGATGAGCATTTCAGATGTCGCGACGGGCATTGAAGACTGCGACATGACGAGCGCGTCGCGCTTGGCCGCCATCTTTCGAATTTCTGACTCGCACTCCGATGGGTCCGCGATGAAGGACTCCGGCGGCAGCTGCCGCAAAAATCGGTCCAGGACCGATCGGCGCGGAAAGGGTTATTCCGGCGGATCTCGCCACCGCCGAACTGGGTTCCGCACCGCTCCAGCGCCGAATGTCTCAGTGTGAACGCGCATTAAGTGCGACAAGATCGCGGCCGCACGCCCTATGCCGTTAGTTTTTTTAAAATAAATTTTATTCTAATTTTTGTTAGTTTAGGTGGGAGGGAAAGCTTCCGAGGGTGAGCCGAGAAGGATGGTGCCTTGGTACGGCGGCGTATTCTCGCGCGCGCTAGGCGTGGGGGGGGGGGGGGGGGGGCAGGTTAGTTCGCATCTCTTCACCGGCTGCGGCGGCTGAGCGCGGCCACTGGCGCCCTATATTGGAGGTAGTCTGCGCTGGGTTCGAAGGCTAGGCTACCCGAGATAGCTGATGGCTTCGCGTACGCTGTGTTCTCGCGCGCCTATAGTTCACATTCACATCGACTCTGCTGCCGCTCTTCATCACGCCAGCGTTCGGACAGCGACTGTCCGCAGTCATCGAGTGAAATGTGTTCCCGTTTGCCTGTGCATGCGCGCGTGACAACGTGCTTGTTAATTTAGTTAGCGACTATTTACAGCAGTTTATGCCAGCCGATATAGCTATAGTAACCTTACTTCGTATAGCTGCCTAATAATAATTTGCTATCGCTCTCAATGCTTCGCATTTCGGGCGAAACTGCGTCTTATTTTTAATATAGCATAACGAGGGGTTTATTTTGCCTATTTATGACGCAACGATTACGATGCCTCTTTGTTTCCCTGATGCCTTATTCCAACACTTCTCAAGTGATTCAGGCTCCATGTCGGGTATTACGAATAAAACCGACAATCACGTCTAGCTATAACGTCCCGCGAGCTTCAACACCTCGTCCGCAGCATATACTTTCTTGTTTTCTGCGAAGAGTAGATTGATCGGGCACGCAGCGTCTGCAAGCGCCGCGCTCTCTCGTCATTGCGTGGGTTGTGGGGATCGTTTAGCGATGCTGTTCGTGACGCGCAGAGTCCACAGAACTCCACCAATCTGCTTCATCCCCGCCCCTGCATGTGCACCGACGTCTTGACGTGTGCTGCTGGCTCTTTCCTAAGTCGCGTTAAACACCTGGCGCTAATTGCTGGGGCTTTCTTCACGCATCGTTAGGCATCGTTGCGCGAGTGTACTGACCGTTCATTTTGACTTCTTTATTTTCTTCTTTGCTTCTGAGGGCGATGCGCACGAATCTTCTACATGTCAGTCTTTTTGGCCTGCCGACTCGATCGACTCCTGCCACACGCATAGCAACAGGCATGCTCTGCTTCCATGGCTTGTCCCGGCCACGAACGCTCGAGCTTGTCTTCTTCGCTAACAGATGTGCTTCTACGCTGAATATTTGTGCGTGCTGAATGACTATTAGAAACAGTCTGAAACCATGCGAATGAAGTCACGCCGAGCGTCAGCAGCTGCATGTACAGTGTGTTACAGTGTGTGCGTTAAGTCACTTTACTCAAGTCCAACGTCTGTCTCGACGAAGCTTATACGGACAGTCAACTTATTGGAGAACAGCAGACAATGGCTCCTGCAGCGATGTTGCCGTATACGCATGAAGCGCGGCACAATTTGTGCAGAAAGACAGTGGTCACTTGAAATTGCGGAGATTTATGGCGGAAATGGAGCTTGGTCAAGTATTTCGATGCCATATATCTACTATACGAAATACAGACAGGTTGTGTCGTTTAACTGCGTTCTAAAGGCGATCACACCTAGAATGCCACGCCTTGTCAGCCATGTCAAACGCATGCAATGCCTTCACAGGCGGGTGGTCTATTGAAGACATACTTTTCATCACCTTAACCTGTTCTTTGGCACTGTAATAGTGGGCCCCGCACTCTGTATGGGCCATGAAGCGGAAGCTTATATAGTCGTCATTTGCAAGATAAGGCAACTATGCGTTCTAGGCATACTTGAGATTGGTTTCGCGTTTTTCGTCTTACGACATGCAATGGTCACAAGGTTGCGCAAAGTGAATACATCTAATGACTTGAAATTCAACAAGGTACTCAAGCTGATGGAAACAACGCTCCGGGGTTTTGAAGCATTCTGACCTTGTGCAAGTGTAGTTTAAACATTCTTATGTGTGCTTTTTTCGCGAGCATGCAGGACACGTCTGATATGTCTATCAGGCTGCTAGATCCTTGGCCCGTATTCGCGAAGTGATTCGCATATGCAAGCGCAGTTCCTTAGGACAGGCGCCGGCCGCCCACGTCGCTGAACATTGCATGATATAGGGCCAGCTATAGCTATGAACAAGTCTCACGAAGGAGGAGTTTTTGTACATCCTTTCTCTCAATCTTTGATAAGGCCTCAGTTATTACGCAGTGTGATTCTATCACACGATTGCATTCCGCTGCCTTCGCCGTCCACTTTTCTGATGTCACCCAGTTTTTTAGCCTTCCTTCGGGCGTTTTTTTTTTTTTTTTTTTTTTTTTTTTTTTTTCAGCGTTCTTGGAAAATTGCCCGTGCACGTATATGGCCTCATCGCGACTTGGAGCAGATTTTCCGGCCCCAGCAACAGTTTAGTCGCGATGCCTTGCACAGCCTCAATGAAGAGATCCTTCGCGCGCCAATCACGTTGCGGGATATGACACGTGAAATGCCTTTTTTTTTTTTTTTTTTGAGTCCGTGCTTAAATACCGCTCCGGAGTGAGCAAGCCGACTGAGAGGTCGTCATCGATAAGAGCTCGCGTGTCCGCTTGCCCCAAGGGGGTCTTTTGCGCACGGCACACACGCACATGCACGTGCAACCTTGCGGAGCCAGTCGAGCGGAGAAAGAGAGATCCACAGTGGGCGTGTTCGGAGACAGCCCGCTTGGCAGGCGCATCAGGCTTCTGTTCCTCTGTTCTTCTCGTTCCTCTTTAAGGCGTCCATTAAGGCGGTGTCGGCAGCAAGCGCGCAGCGTGCGTGCGCGCGAGCATCTGTCACCGTGCGCCAGATGCGAGACGAGGATCCCGCGGAGACGACGACGACGGCACGCGTCGCCGGCGTCTTTAACTTTTAGCTTGCGCCGACTCTCTCGATCGAGCCTTGCCGCCGCGTGCGCGCCTTGTGAACCCGCCCAACGGCGCGCTTGAGTTACCCCGGGTCGGAAGGGCCTGCGCGTTTACGTGCTGTCACCGTGCTGTTATATACTCTACACATGCACCGACTCCGTCGCTGCTCCTGCTGCCGTGGCGGCGAGGTCTGCAGCGCCCGCTGACGTGACGCTGCAGGCCCTGCTCGTTGTTTCATGTGGCCAGCCTATACGTACTACACTGTCGGTTTACGTGGCTCTCACCTGTTCGCGACTGCATGCGTACGGGACCGAAAATGTGGCCCGCCGCTGGCTCTTTCGAATTGTTCGAAGCATTGGCGAGGACGCCCCTTTAAAAAGAACGCCGGACTGGCAAGAAAACACTTAAGCCTTTGGACCGTTAGGTGGCGCCGTATTTTGCGAGGCGCTTTTACAGACCGCTCCGTCGAGAGGTCCCTGGGTGCCGCCATGATTGGCTCCGGAATGTTGTGAGCGCACGAGAACGTGCACTTGCTTGAAAGCATGTACTATATACATGAAAGCGGGAAACACCTGCCTCTATCAGCCTCCATCTTTATAAGCAGTCCAAAATTGCAGATTCTATCGCCCCGTGAAAATCTGCATATAGTACATGGCTAGCTCTGTGCGCCCCAACGGCAGCTATACGTCCTTCTCTGAGCAGCGGCAGCATCTTGTGAGCACCTTGTTAGACCGCGACTGCTTTATACAGAGACCACGCTGCGGTATGCAGATATATCATGCCCACTGTGCTCTCTGAAGGGCAACATGCACTCTGGAAACGCGCACATGCTTTCGCCGGTCTACATTAGCACACACATCGAACTTCTATACGACTCTCGTTTTACTTCAACTGATTTTCATGCGCCTTTCGCTAACACTAAAACAGTAAACCGCACGATTCACGAACGTAAGGAAATGACCTCTCCACGGGGTCGTTGATCACATTTTCCCAATGCACGATTGCAGTGAGGGGTGGAGGGAGCGCTTCATCGTTATGCCAGGGATCCCTTATTTTTTGCATATTCGAACCAACTTTTTTCTCACGGCTATTCACTGTCACTTATTTCTTGTATATAGCCGCGTGCGGATCATGCGCGCAATCGACCGTGTACGCACTCCACACAAAAGGGGTAACCGTGGAACTCGTGCGCTTTCTTCTAGGATGATTAGGGACGCGTCGCCCTTTTCAGCTGCTTCCCAAATTCCCTTCCAGCTTTCTTTATACCTCCGGCCACTGGCGCGTGCACCTAAAAGCTCAATGACGGTACGCATGACTCGTCGTTGCACGAGGACCCTCGAAACGGACCCCGCGCTACTCGGGACCGCAGCCTGCCATGAAACCCGAGTTCCGGCGCAGCGCGTGCGCTTTCAGCGCTTCCGGCCGAGGGCTCATGTATATAGCCAAGAGGTTCGGGAGGGACACTTGTCAGGCAAACAGAGCTCTGATTTCACTTGCGTGCAGTATGGCGCGAGGCTATAGATCTTCCAGTCAGCGTCTGTGGAGGACGATGCTGACGTTGGAAATGGTGACGAACAGGCATATAAACGATTTGGCCGACAGGAGACAAGTAGTTGTCGCTAAGATGAGTCGTTAAGAACTATGAAAAAAGGGCAGCAATTCTCTGCTCCCATTATGAAAACAGGCTTTGGCGCTTCTATCATGAAATTTATCGCAATTCGATGTCAAAGAAGAGAGCGTTTCTTCAATCCCGTTTTTTTTTTTTTTGACGTAGTAGAACCCCAAAAAGTTTAACACTTTACTAGTCAACGTTTGTAAAGAGTGCATATATGTGCACATATCCTTCAGGTTGTATACGGGAACGTGGTTTAGTATCGCGTTACACTTTGCCGCATCATACCATATCATGAGTTTTCCGTGTAATGGGAATGGCAAAGTTACGCAAAAGTGTGGCCATAATATTAAAGATACAATATGAGGTTGAGAGATATTATATAATATTTGACAGGTGCATTCAAGATTTGGTCATCTGGCAGATTGCAATGAAAATATGACAATTCTAACGGTTACGAGAGACCATGAAGTACAGAAGTTTGACAATCGCATAGGAATAGCAATGACAGGCAGGGGACACGGACAATCATAAACGCGTGCATATATAGAATATTTCGTTACTTGCGAGACGAAAAAGAAAACAGGCCAAAAAAAAAAAAAGTTAGACATGAAAGAAAAAGCAAGGAAAGGCGCGTGAAATTGTACAGTGCTAGATGAGTACATCTTTTGGTAAGTACGATCAAATACACACATTAACTGGTGGCTTATAAGAGAAAAATAAAGGACAAACCCACTTCACAATGCAAGAAAGAAAGAAAGAAAGAAATAAAGAAAGAAAGAGCTGCCCGTCTTATCTATAGGTACTGAGACCATAGGTCAAAGGTTCGGGGGTTTGGTTGATGCGGTGAGACATATATAGTGTTGAAATTGTGAAAAATAAACGAGTGTCTTATTTCTCGGTCGTGATATAACTTAAAGCCCGATTCTAGTATTGTTTATTCTAGTGTATTACCAAAAGTTAATTACCTGTGTCGGCGACATGCCTGGAAGCTGGCACCTATAGGAAGGGAGAGCGCATACGATTTGCGAATGTTGAAACGTTACCTAAAGGAAGTTTCGGTTTGATTAATGTATTGTATACGGGGCATCTGGAGCATTCTATCAAATAAATGGAATTTCCTGTATCGCAGGTCGAATTACTCCCGATCTTTAACCTAAAGCTACTATAGGAGTGCCAGTCGCCGAGGTTGCCGGCGGCATGTGGACGCATACGCCTTACATTGAGGTTTTTGACAAGGATGGTAACCGATAGTTAGGCCATTGCTATAGCTTACCTTTTAGATGGAGTTAGCAGGCCACGTGAAATTCTGGTATACAGCCTGTATATACACAACGCGTGAAGGGTGCGGAAATATATTTGTAAGACGATCACTCTGATTACCTGTATACCTGATTATACGCAATACTGACGGTCACCTCATTGATAGTTAGGGCTCAAATTATAGGTAGCATAGAGATTACCTTTACTAAGAACGTTTAGCATTAAAATTATCTCCAGCACTATCCAAAAAGTGCATTCAATACTGTAGCGGCAGTGCGCTGACTGGTATAATGACCCTGCTGGTATAGATGCCAGTGAACTCGTCCGGCCTTCTGTCTTTTCAGGTCTCAGAATACTGCAGCAATCTGCTTAATTTCCTGTTAGCCAGCACCTCGAGGAAATGCGTATCGAATTTATTCTCGACCCGAGTAGAGTTACTGTACATGCATGCATATACAGCAAATCCACACCCGAGCGTTGCCGCCCGACTTCTGCGGCGCTCCAAGAGCATACATCATGACCTTCTGCGCGTTTACGATACACACTGTAGTATGCGTTGTAGTATACGTTTACAATACCGAGTGTAGTATGCGGGCCAACAATGACATGAACACAGACGCGGTTGTCGACAGTCCACCTTGAATGCAATGTTCAATAAGAACATTCGCCAAAAACGAGCTCTTGCTTTCTCCTGCGTGCAAGGTCACATTTCTGACAGTTTCGTTCAGGCCAAAACCGTTCAGCATAACCGATAACGGCGTGTGCACTGTAGCTTATGTCGCTTCAGCAGGGCTGCATCGAAATACTGCGGCGGGGGGTGCGGCGGCTCGTTTGGCGCGCGTGCTAGTTAGGCCTAATGGAGGCTCTTTAGCCACGCGCGGCCTCCTCCCGACCGCGCCGCGGGCCGGAAGGAAGGAGCCGCAGTGACGGCGGCGGCAACCGCCGCGGCCTCCGGCGCCGTCGTCTCTCGTTGAGACGTCGACAAATGAGGGGTACACAGTGCACCCGATGAGAGGTCGCGATGAACGGCCGAACGAGCCCGCACGTTTTTACGATCGGACGGGAACGCGCCGGCCCACTTCGGGGCCGGGAATGGCTCTCTCTCTCTCTATGGTGTGTGCGCGTTCCGTTTACACTTCGAACGAACCAATGGGTTCCGGCGATATGTATGCACACTCGGCGCATCTGCAGTGTATCATTAGATGCGAATTATGAGGTTCCGTGTAAGGCATGCATTTGACGTCCTGTGATGAAGGTGAGTATATATAGACAGCCATGACATGCACAAAATGCATATCGTGGGATCTCAGGAGATAGAGGACAGAGGTGGGGGGGGAGTAGCCAGGAGGTGGCTGCTTACCAGGCTCACTGAGCGTTCCGATTGCGTTAAAGAAAGGAATCGCTGACGCATTTCATGTAGGGCTGAATATATACCGTAATCTTCAAGCAAGAAGAACACAAAATCTTTAAGCAAGACACTCGTGCAGCGAACTTGAAAGACGACACGATCGGCGCAGACAAAATTTTTGCGCAGCATTCGTTTTAACATTCTCGTGAACCTGTTGATTCGCGTTTGATTTCAGAAAATAAAAATGGGGCTTGAGCAGAGTTATCTCACCCCGCTTTCGTGTCGCTGAAGTTCGGCGTCCGGTCGGCGTGTGATTGTTTGGTCGCTGCAGCAATGCGGAATGTTTCGTTTCGGCAAACCCACGCTTGCGCACTTCAAAAGCAACTAACTGTCTTCGCTTTTGTCAAAGGTTTTCTTGAGTGGCAGAGTGTGGCATGCAGGTGCAGAATGCAGGTGATGTACTTTCAAAAGCAACACGATACTCGTGCAACAAAATTCAAATCAGGAAAGTAAGAAAAATGAAATTGAAGTAAGGCGCGCAACGTATTGCTGTGTTTTATTAGAGCTCGACGGGCGATACGCTGTCTTTGTCGGGAATTGCTAATTACAAGCTCATAAACAAATTAGCACTTCTTATCACCCTTTGAATAGCCCAGTCCGCGGTTCAGTTGTCCACGACAGTGCACATCGCAGCTGGAGGTAGGACGTCGAGGCAATATATGCTCTCTCGTGTACGTTTGTCAGATCCTTATTTATAAATGTGCATTGGCCGGGAGCAAGAGCGCAAAATGGAAGCCGCTTAAGAAAGGCTTTCTCGGGAGAAAAAGGCAAAGCTGAAACATGGCCTCTCAGTATGACTTGTTCACAGAATATTCGCTTAGAATATACGTCACTTCTTCAATAAAAAAAAAAGAACAAAAAATATGCCCCACTAGCGATATTAGCCTCGTTTGCATTTTGCTTACCACGTCGGCTTTAAGCACAAGCCTGACCCACCGTTCAAGCCAATTAGTAATGTCGTATGTATCCAAATCAACTTCACTACATGAAGTGGGATAGCCCATACGCGAACGCGAGCCTCTCCTATATATAATGAACAAAAGAATCGAATGCTCGAAGCGTTCGATATCGCGCATGCGTGTCTTGCACGTAGTATAGCATAGCACGATACAATCACCACCCACGCCGTATCTCCGCGTTGTGGACGCCTCGAACGAATGAATGAATGGGTGTACGAGACATTGAGAGCGAAAAACCGTGCTTCGAGCCCCATTTTCCCTTCCTTCTAGACATCGCACATACACAAAAGCGGCGTATAGTCGCGCAGGCGTCCCCATTAAAGGCGACGCTGAACGAATCGTGTATATACGTTCGCGGCGCATGCGCTAAATGGCCGTTCCTCCGCGTACTTCCCATCGGGCGCACTATATATAAATACGTATCCACGGTCGGCGTGCGCTCTCGAAGGGGAGCGGGTGCATACGCAATTAAGGGACGGTCGCACATCCGCCGAGCTTTCAATGGGGAGGGACGTCGGGGACTTCTCCTGTATGAACGAGACAGAAGGAGCGCGCGCATGGCAGCTTATACATAGTGCACGCGCAGTTGAGCGCAGTGGCCGCCAAGCATGGCAATGTATAATAGTGTGTTAATAATAATAATAATAATAATAATAATAATAATAATAATAATAATAATAATAATAATAATAATAATAATAATAATAATAATAATAATAATAATAATAATAATAATAATAAAAAACGTTGGAGCAGTCCGCGCAAAGCTTTATCCTGCCACCAAAAAGATATCGAACCACGATAGCATAATAAAGATATGCAACTTCGAATTCGTAAGGCACCAACCGCGGCTCCCACGTCGTCGCTTTGGCCCTCTCAGGAGAGCGCGTTGCGTCCGCGAATGAAAGAAGAGCGTGCACGTTCACCCCTCGAACTTGTATACACGGTGCTGGACGAGACCACATTGAATCTTGCGGCCTGCGCTTCCGAACGTGCTATCAAACTCGTGCGAGCGTATATACATCCATAACCCCTGTGAAAGGAGCAACAGGCGAGCTGCCGACTCTCCGTCCTGTCACGGTGACTTTTACGACTGACAGCAGTGCTTGAATATGGCTTTTTCCTTTGTCCACCCGGCCTTTTTCTTACGTAATTGTTGGGCAACCTCATCATTCTCACCATATCGAAAAGAAAGATAAATCTTTTCCTACCACCGCTATCAGTGCGTATCGCAGTGCAGTTGTAACGTGCTCTTAATAATAATAATAATAATAATAATAATAATAATAATAATAATAATAATAATAATAATAATAATAATATAATAATAATAATAATAATAATAATAAAATGCGGTGTTTAACGTTCCAAAATTGCACACTGGGTCATGAGAGACGCCGTAGTGAAAGAAGGCTGTGAATAAATTTTGACCCCCCCCCCCCCCCCCCCCCCCCCCGAGAAATATTGCTGGCTACGCCACTGGCGGAAAGGGGTCTTTTCTTTTGTTATTATTCATGCAAAAGCATTAAATGACTCATGAGGCAGAAAATCCGGCTTTGGCGGCGTGACCAACAATAGAACAAAAAGGCTACGAACCGCGACCTTTGGTGTTAATTAAGGCTACGAACCCTCGACGTTTGGTGGAAGTCGAACACACGACTTTACGTTGTGGCATATATACATATATAATGTCTGAGCATTGCGCGGGGGTCGCAATGCTTTCGCATTCATCCCCGTACTGATAACTAAGTGCCCATTGAATGTTTTTTATTTAAATTGTATTTATCACTTTAACCCATTTAACGAATGTGCACGTAGGCTTCTGGTATCCTACAATGTCGCGCACGTTCGCAGGCTGCCATCGGTCAGGTCGCACTAATAGCACAAAAGTGGTAGCAGCTTCCGCGTCCTTTTCCTGTTTCTCCGCATGCATCTGTATAGCTACAGTTTCTATCTCAAGTCTTACGCAGGACTGCCCTTCGCAAGGGCGTTTTCGGCGAGGCTGAGAAAGAGAACGAAGTCACAGAAACGACACAGAGACGAAATCTGTGAAACACCCGCTATTCGTTGGGCCTTCCTCGATACTGTACTGAACTTATACAGTGTGCACAGATTAGGAGTAGAGAAAGAGCAGAGAGAGAGAGAGTGCAAGACAGCTTTGAGGTCTCGTAGGATCGTCGGAGGCAACGCGGTCTGTCCCCTGCAGGCGCAACCGCTCACGTGCGTGCGTGCGTGTGTGAGTCACGTTGAGCGCGCTTCCGGTGGTCAACTTCCGGTTAGGGAAGTCGGGGGCAGGACTGCTGCCGTAGCCGGGGCTGCCGTACGGATGAGACGCGTTCCGTCTCCACTTCGTGTTCGTGCGTGCGTAAAAGGGGCCCCTGGACCGCGCGTTCCCGGCGGCGGACGCAGTGTTGGACGGAGGACTCGCTCATATTATAGCTATGCGCCTTGGACTTGGAGGCCCCGACGAGCGTGCCCATCCATCCACACGCGCAGACGGAAGAACATGATTCTCTCCGAGAATGGATGTATCGAGCAAAGTTCCCGCGGAGGGGCCAGCTGGCGATTTCAAAACAAGCTTGCCACTTTCGCCGTTAGCAGCGCAAGCATGGCACAGCTATAGGTTGCACCTACGATGGAGCGTGGAAATTACGGCAGAACCCATCTCAAGATGACGGTCGACGTTAATGCGACTATAATATTGAAGCAATGACGCGACAATCCACGTGCCGCTCCGCTGCCATTCGCTGTGCGCAGTCACGTGGGACTCCAAATTGCTGCGGAGATGCCGACCCTACGTGATTTGTGTTGCATGTCAAATTGCGCTCCAAGTTCTTCATCGCGCTGTTTTGCCAAATTGCACTTGCATGTACTGCATGATGTCATGCAGGTCAATGCTGCATGTAAAATTGCACTTCAAATTCATGTCATACATGCGTGTCATGTCATGCACGTCAGTTCATTCATGACATGTCATTCATGTCATGACATTCATGATTTGCGGGGCAAGTTTACGAACAATGATATATCACAGCCCGAAAAATCATTACAAGAGACATGTGAAAACGTTGATACTACATAAATAACTAAGAGTACACAAAAGCGCTTGACTTTCAACTGGAACTTTGTTGAAACAGGTATAAGGGAAGGTGAAAACCATTTGACGGCGAGTTGCAGGCGCAGTGCGCCTAAAATACGCGCCAATGGGTTACCTCGCGGTTCTCCATCCGTAACAAGCTATGTAGATCACTATACAAATAAGTGAAGTCCCTCTCGACCAAAGCCAATAGAGTGCTAGTTAGAACGTTCTAGCAGATCATGACAGCCCTGCGACCCGGACCGTGCCCCAGTTAACGTTAGCCAAGGTACTTAAAGAAAAAAAAATATATATATATATAATAATAAGAAATCACGGAGCTAGATACAATTATAGGACCTACGGTGGACGGTCGTTAGAAGTCTGACGACTGAACACCACATCGTCAGTCTTAAAGTCGCATCTTTCACCCTGTTGTTTAACTTTTTTTTTTCTTCCTTTGAACACCTCGGCTAACGTCAGCTAGGACACTCTATATAGGCGAAGCGGTCCTGCTAGACGTGTGTGGCTTCGTTTACCTCACCATGATTGACGCTGATACTATAAGACACAAATTTGAACCCAACGGCAATAACACAGTGTAAAAAGGTAGGTAATTGGTAATTTACGTGCAATAACCACACACAGAAGAGAATGCGCGTATTTTTCACAGTATTTCTTTCACACGTGAATCTGAATTGAGCACGTCCTAGTGAGATTGTTTCACTGAAAAATGAATGAATGAATGAATGAATGAATGAATGAATGAATGAATGAATGAATGAATGAATGACTGTAGAAACTGAATACTCGTACGTCCCTCTCTCCCCTTCCTTCTTTTAACTCCTGCAGGGTGCACGGGGTGGTGATGACAGCCGCTCCACGTGCGCAATCCGATGCACAACCGCACCACAGCCCGCGGACAGGCGTGGCGCTAAGCGTGAACCCGGCCTGCCGCGCGGCGTTTGCGTTCGCACACGCGTTCGGTGCCGCTGCCGGCGCGACGCACGCACACACGCACGCACGCGCAGCTCTCTCGTATCACCAGAGTGGCGCGCAAATGCTTCTGCAACGCGAACACAGAGAAAGCGAGGAAAGAACGGGGGTGGGGGAGGGGGGTCCTTTGATGTCGGGATTGAGTCCATTAGCGTGGGTTAGCGGGGGGATGTCCCGCTGATGGGTCATTAATAACGATTTCGTACAGTGCTCCTCTTCTCCCCACATAGTTGTGTGTGGTGTAGTGTGTGTGTGTGTGTAAGGGGCGAAATGTTACGTGTCCGCAGCCGCGTGGCCCCCGGTACGCACTCCCGAAGCAGCACGGCCGCGGCCTCGTCTGTGTCCCCGCGTCGCGTTGCATCGCGCGCCTTGCGGGACGTGACGGGCGCCGCGATAAGTTGATTCTGGCAGACGGGAGGGGGCGAGAGATGCTCCGCGGGCCTTCCCTCTGTACATACACACATACACACGCCAACAAATGTATATGAGTAGAGCGTATGGAGGGGAAAGCTGCTGCCTATATGTAGAGAGAGATGAAAAGGCGGCGAGAAGAAGGGAGGGGGGGGGGGGGAGCTGCGGGAGGGCTGTGCGTGTCGTGGCTTGCCTCAATGAATGTCAAGTGCCTATACTGCGCCCACTAGCATTGTCTTCTACGCACTCTCTCCATTTCGTCCCCCCCCCCCCCCCCCCCATCTCTCTCTGTTTTCTGTTCCTCTGACCTGAAGCTGCCACAACTGTCGCTTTTTTATATTTCCGGCCTTTTTGATATTTGTTCATGTTCTGTATTCTTGTCTCGTCGATGTGGCGGGCCATGGGTCGTCTAAATGGGGTTCGCTCTGCGTGGCTTGTAGAAGAGGCGGTGGCATGTGGACACGCTTTATGCGTTCTTTCTTTTTCTTTCTTTTTTTTTTGCATGGACAAGACGAGAAACACACATTAGATATATTTTTTTCTTTTCCTTTTTTTTTTTGCATGCTTGTACGAACACGCGTTGCTTCAGTGGCGATGATGCTGTTGGTTGCCCAAAGTGTAATTCATTAGCCTTGAGGGATAAACACTTTGCTTGTGTCATCCGATTAATGAAGACTTTTTTTTGACGTCACGCTCCAATTAATGATGGCGGCTTACTTCTGTTATGCGTCGGACGTAGCACAAGCAGGGAGTTTGTCGCTTTGTCGGCAATCGCACGCCGTCCGCATCATATGAAGTCTGCGGTTCACACAAAAAGAAATAAGGAACAGTCCTAGCTGCTCCTGAAACGTCTGAAACAGTTCGAGTAATGAATAGAACACTGTCGAACTTCATAGGATATCAGAGCCTTCGGAATAGCCGGAATATACCTCAAAGCTTTTGCCGTGTAAGCAGCATATACCGGCAACCAATACCACAAAATGCAATGGCGAACCGTACATATTCGTATGTTCGCTGATGATTGCGTGATTGACTGTAGCAAACTAATAACTCTTGCCAAGCATTTTTACAGAACAATCTTAAACAGGCACAAAAATGGTGCAACGTCTGGAAAATGTCCCTGAACCCCTCTTTGGAAATAAAGTTTCACCACCACCACCACCACCTAACAAATGTAAGCTCGTGTCGTTTTGCGCGTCGCCTCCTTTGTTTTACTTACAAGATCGCTAACATTGCGGTTGAATCCGCTCATTCATATAAATACTGAGGCGTTACATTGTTTCCCGATCTCTCATGGCACGCTCACGCAACCAATACATCATCCGCTAACAAAGCACTAGACTTTACAAAACTGCATCTGCGCCATGCCTCGCAACATGGAACATTGCTAGTATATAAATCATTGGTTAGGTTGAAACTTGAGTCCGCGTCCACCATTGGGTGCCCGCATCAAATATGCATAATCAGTGTAGTTGCATCTGTTCAACATCGCGCCACGCGGCTCTTTCATTCCTCGTATTCATATGACGTTATCATTTCCTCACTGAAAACTGAGTCCGGCTTAACACCTCTCGTCATTCGCCGTGAAATCGCCACCTTCTCTCTCTCTCTCTCTCACGAGTTTATTTTTATTTTTTTTTTATTTTTTTACATCACTTTTAGTCACGCACCATCTTAACAAAACGTCTTTTTATACATTCAAGCACAAAAGCAACTGGAACGCCAGTGCATTTCTCCGCAAAGTTCGGGAATTAATACTACCTCGAAACTGCTGTCATCCTGAGAATTCGTTCCAAGTGGATCCGTCTTGCCAACTCCGCGGCTGGAATTTGTAAATTGCAATATGTGCCATAAAGTAATTAGTTAAAAACTTAATTAGTGCATTTCTGTTAATTAGTCGATTATGCATTTCATTTTTTTTTGTGCAAGTAATGTCCGCCTCTTCGAGTAGCTATATATATAGACCAGCTCATAAACTAGAATTGTGCTATCTGCCACAGGCAACCTTTAAAAACTCTTAAAGTGTTCGCTGAAACACCCGGTATACTGGAAGCAACGGAAATCTCAGAACGACCACTACAGGTTCTAAATGAACGTGTCTTCAGCCATGCCATCCGGTGCGTCGTTACTTTCTCGAATGCTAATCGCGTTACCGTCGACAGTCATTGTCTCTACATCGGAAAGGTCTCACCTAGGACAGTTCTTGGTGTGCCAAAGACAGCTGCTAGCAACAAGGTTCTGCACGAGTCACAATCGCCCTCTATCCCCCTTCTTGCGTGCTGTGCCGCCTCAGCGAGACTCGCAAGAGCGCTTCTCCAGAGATTTATATATGAGGCGGACGGAATCGCGCGTCTTTGTGGCACTCAACACACTTCGTGTACTTGGCCTGCAATTTACTAAAAAATTAAGCCCCCAGAAACCACAGTGGTCCCATGAAAGGATGCAACGTCAATTTACCATTCCGCATATTCCCACCGAGCGACTTAGACCTGTAGCAGAGGCAAAGTCTTTGGAGGTATATAACACCTCGACAGAACGTATGACAAGACATCTGTAGTTGTACACCGACGGCCCCGTTGACAGAGAGAATGGAGCCAGCGCAGCGGCGTACGTGATACCGACCCTCAATGTCACATGGGCTGCCAGATTTGACCACGTAGTGTCTTTTACGGCATGTGAAAGTGTCGCCATTGCAGCAGACTTGCCGAAACTGAATTCCTATCAGCCTCAGCCTGTAGTGCTCTTTTCAGACAGCAAGGCTGCGCTGCAGCAGTTACTGAGCGGGTTTCCCCTCGACAAGCGCATTCACGTGCCTTAGATGCTGTTAAAGAATTACAGAAAGACGGATTTACAATCGGGTTCCAGTGGGTACCTTCCCGTATCGGCGTAGCCGGCAACGAGGCCGCTGACAGTCTGGCGCGCAAAGCGATACAATTCAAGCCCACGAAGAAGGCTCCCAAGGAGGCAAAAAGAGACACGAAAAAGGCCATCTTAAGCCACTTCCGTTCGTTGTGGTCCCCTCCGCATCAACCTTGTTTGATTAGAGGGCCTAACAGAACTGATGCTGCTCTTATTTATCGCATCTGCACAGGGTCAGTGCAAACTCCAGCTTGGCGGTGCAACACAGGACTTGGCCCATCATCGTCGTGTGTGCACTGTCAAGCTTTTGGTGACTTTCAACATTATATACTAAACTGTCCTGAATTTGAAGCAGAATGCAAGAAAATAATAGACGTACTCAAGTGCAACACGGCACCACACTCAAATGCAAGTGGCATTTTGTTCCCGCGAGGACATTGGATATTTAGGAGGGATCTAGGTGCTTCGGCTCTTCCTATGAAGTCCCTCCGCGATATTATATAGGGTTGGGAAGTGAATGGTGAGCCGTATGGGTTGTCGGGGTTCGGAAAACGCGCAACGCATCGAGCTCCGAGTCAACTTGTTTTTGGAACCTGGTGTTGGTTGTACGGCGAAGTGTTTCAGACCATATTGCGTTGATAGCTGGCCCTCAGGTGGAGCAATTACCGGTAACGTTTGCAAGGCTAGGTCCTCCTGCAGCAAGCAACATCCTTCTCCTCGTCCTGTTCCTCCTGGTGAGGTAGGTTGTGCTGGAATTTTATTGCGATATCAATTATATGGACCCTCCAGGCGCATTTCTGCCGTCGGCGTCGCTGTGTTGTTCCGTATAAAGTCCGTCAGGTCTACTCTGTTGTATGTGCGAGTGAAAGCGTGCGAGGGTGAGCCGACGATGGTGGCTCAATCTCGCGCGCGCAAGGGGGGGAAAGCGGGGAGGAAGCGTGCCGTCTTCCGCCGCGCGCAAGGCACTGGGGGAGGGGAGAGAGGGGGCGGCTGCGTATCGCGCGGCCGCGCGTGGCCGCGCGGGATCCTTGAAAGCGATCTGCTATGGGGACAGAGTGCGCCGAGTTCTGATAGCTTCGTGTGCGCTGTGTTCTCACCGCTTAGCACGCGTTGAATTGAGAAGCAGCACGAAGGTCAATTCGCTGCGCTTTCTCACTCCAGCGTTTTGACAACGAGTGTGCGCGGTCATCGATTAAGATGTGTTCATGTTTGCTTGTGCGCGCGTGTCACCATGTCTGTTGACCAGTGTTGTACGTAACGGCGTTCCTGGAACTAGTTCCTTTTGGGAGGAACGGAGGAACGCCACGGTTCCGTTAAGGGTCGGTGGAACTGTAACGGTAACTCGTTAGGTTTACGAAGGAACGACAGAGGGAACGGCGTTCCTTCTGTAAACGTTCCACGACATTGAACAGACGCACGCACGTACGCGGCACATCATGTAGGGCGGATAGGCGACCGCGTGAGGCACGCAGAACGACCGCTTGCCTGTCACGTGACTATGGGGCATTTTTTTCGTGAGTTCTCCGTTATATTATTTATGACCAGCTTCAAGATTGCCACGTGATGCTCCCTCCAGTATTTTGTTTCTTTGTAGCTATATGTGTTGCACTTGTAATAGATGAGCGCCAAATTTGCAGTTGGACATGTCTGGAGTATGTCCAGTGCTCCCTTAAAAAATGAAAAAAGTCGTAGTTTCGCTCGAAAGGCGAAGCATCGATTGCGATAGAAAATTAGCAGAGAGCCATACGAAGTAAGGAATAGTACTTTTATCGGCCGTATCAACTTGTATACATTAGCTTGCTAACTAAATTAACAAGCATAGTGCATGTCAGCGCACACAGCAAACATTAACACATCACACTCGATGACCGCGGACACTCGCTGTCAAAACTCGGGCATTACGAAACGTGGCAGCAGCAGCGAGCGAAGTTCGTGCTGTTGTCTATCGCTTCAAGTACGAGCCGCCGACGCACCTAGAATGTGCCCCCACCGCAGATCGCTGTCACGATACGGCTGCACGCAGCCGCCACATACGCAGTTGCGGCCGGAGCAGAACGCCACCCCTCCTTCCCAGCGAGGAATTTCCCGCTGCTTCTTTATGTTAATCGAGTACATTCATTGTTTGGTGCTAACACAAACATGAGCATATGCCATGCTTTTTTTTAATGTGCTTCTTATCATTCTCTTTCGATTGTGGTGAACTTGCCATTATCTAGCATCAACAAGTTCATATAGACCAAACCTTCATGAAGCGCGCGCGGGTGAGTTTCTCAGTGCTCGCTTACTGCCACTCACCGAACATCGCAGCCCCAACGCCGTAGCGGAAATCTTCTTCGCGGAAGTGCTTGCTACACACCCGAGTTGTCGCCGATGGCTGCTTGCCGGTTCTAAGTTTCGCAATCCAAGCGACATGCAGCTTCTTGTCCTGCGGGTACGTGTGAAGGCTGACACCGGGCTCCGTTGCGTGCGCGTCCGACGCTGCGGTACCGAGCAACAGCCTGTCATGTCGGACGCCTTCAAAGGCAGCCACTACCTGTAATAGTGCTTTCAAGTGTTGTCAAGCAGACACCGGAAGCGGGAAAACACCCCCACTTAATCAGAACCGTAGCGCAGGTGGGACTAAATTTTAGTTTTCAGCTTGCTTCGATCGATCGGCCCTTCCGAAGCAGACGACGCAGTCGCTGTGTCCACGTGATCCTCCACACCACGTCACTCCGACGGTGGCGCCAGCTTTTCCAGTGGTGAAGCTCGCCCCCAATATTTTAATTTAAAAAAAGCACATGTAACGTTAATGTAACGACACGTTCCAATGTTCGAAGTGTAACTGGAACGCGTTCCTTTCGCATTAAAGGAACTTGTAACGGGAATTCGTTTCAAGATTGGGAGGGAACGAGGAACGAGCTTTCGTTCCTGTTTTAGAGGAACGTGTACAACACTGCTGTTGACTTAGTAAGCGAATGTTTACAAGTTTATACGGCCGATAAAACTGCTATCCTTACTTCGTATAGCTGTCTACTAATTTGCTTCGCGTTTCGACTACATCGCCTTTCGGCCGAAACAGAGACGTTTGTTTTTTCACAGGGCCAAGACTACTGCCATAAATTGCGTAATTGTCCTTCTCAGAAGCGCAATAGGCAGCGCGTCAGCCTCTTGAATCTGAAATTCAACAATTAAGGGGGATGCTAGATGGGAAAGTCGAATGTAAAAGGACCAGTCGAGAACGGGAGAGAACATGCCATATATTTGATCGCAATGCGAGGCCTCAGTCTTAACAACTTCTATCGGAAGATTCATAAAACATGTTTGTAAAGCGTCGTTGTTGTTGTTGCCTATCATGTATGTAGCGCCTACCCATAACATATAACATAGTATAGGAGCTTCTTTTGCTTCATTTGAGTCGACCGAAGCGATAATAGACCATTTTTATCTTTCTTACCGCCATGTCACCTCTATGCACTATACTCCTCGAACATTTTGACGAATATTGGTGTTATATGATATTCCATATTTATTTTCGTTTGGCGCTGATCCGAGCGGCTGCAGACGCAGGACAGTTTGCGCTGTGCTACACGAGTTCGTTTAGTCATTCGGAGGCCGCATGGATCGGGTTGGCATCTCTGCTGCGATTTTCCTTGTTTTGTCAGGAATAAACAAAACGTAACTTAGTATTTCTGATTTTTTTTGCGACTGAGTGTTGATTGTCTTTATATTTTGCCTGATTTACTTCTTTGTCGTCGTTTTGACCTTATGGTGTAGGCAATCCCCATCGTGAGCACGCGTTCTTCATCCGGGCTCAGAACGAGCAGCAGCTGCGGCGGGCGCCGTCACGAGCGGACCAGCGGAGCAAGAGCAGCTGGAAGCTCGCAGGGTTGTCTCGCTCTTGGCGACGGTCAGGGACCGCGCCTTCACACGCAGGACAATGTTCAGGCGTGCCGGAGGCAGGGTTGAGTTCAAGAACGAAGCGATGGCAGACTCTGGGGCGAGCACTTCCAACAGCAGCGGCAGCTCGAGCTCCTCGGATTCGGAGCGGAACGCGTTCGGTGGTTTGAGGCGCATCACGGGGCCGACGAGGCGACCAGGCTTCCAGCGTCTCGAGTTGCACGAACTCCTTCAGGTGCGCCAGATGCAGGCGGCAGCACGGCGGGCGGCAGATGCAGCCGCCCGCGGTGATGGCGCACACGCCACGCTCCATCCTTCAGCTATGTCTGCCTTCCCGCTGCCGGACACAGCTCCGACAGCACAGGTGAGCACTGGGGAACCGATGATAGGCGTATGTGTGCGATTACTGCGCGGCGGGTGCTCACGCGCGTGAGCGGGTCGTGTCGAGTAGGCTTAGCAGTAGCAGGAGGATACGTTTACATAAACCCTGCAATGCCGAGGCTAGCCTGCGTGTCGAGACGAGATCCGGTTCTCGGGTTCACGCGAACGCTAGCACGTCAGATCCAGGTAGTGTCGGAGTGGGCGGTCAGACGGACTGGGAAGGTTGGGGCGAATCGAATCAACCCGATCGGAGAAAAGCATGTAAACGCGGTCGCGTCGGTCTCGGTCAACCCGACTTCTGACTCTATCCCCTCGCGTCGAGTTCAATTAAAGGAAGCTAGCGAAGTGCATTCAATTATAGTCGTGTGGAAGTGCCCAGCCACAAGGTGGACAAGAACCGGTTTTGCTATTAATGCTAAGGACTGCGAGCACTCCTCTCAGGTGTGGTCCTTGTTTTCTCGTATACTATACCCGTAAACTAGCTTGCACGAATACGACCGGTGCTGCGCAGGCGAGGGCAACCCGACTCTCCACCTGTCGTGCTTACATGAACCCAATTTTTGTGAGTGACAGCAGCCTTGTTTCTTGCACAGCATGGCTGTGAGAGGAAAGATACCATCGTATGTGGAGGTTAAGGTGCAAAAAGAGCATCTTACGCTGAGCCCAAGTGTCCCCAACTCCCAAACCGTCAGTCCCGTTGCTGACCATGTTTAGATGCATTTTCCCAAGTGACTCAAGAAAGTTGAGTCAAACTGCTGCAAGCGGACCGACTCAGTGCACCCCAACAACCGTTTTCCGTATCCCGCTGTAGCGTTACATGGACCGGATGGCGGAATTCTGGTCTGACAGCCAAATTAGAAGCGATTTTTTCACCTTAATGCGAGCGAACCTTGTCTCAAAATGGGGCTGCCCGACTAGGCGTAAACGGAGAGGAACGGGCGTCGGTTTAGATGCCGCCACATGACGGCTTCATGTATATATCTGTCTTGCACATCGTACTCTTAGTTTACAAATTTGGCGCTATGCGTGAAACCGAAAAAGGGCCGAACGTAGTCAGATTCACATAGAAAAGATGGTCAACGTTTTTGATGGGAGGGCGTGTATCATAAGTCACTTTGAAAGGGCTAGGTTCACCACATCAAAGCATCAGTCAGATGATATAGTTGGGATTGTTTCAGTCGTGCTCCCTCAGCGTGATTTAACTCGTTTCGGCCCCAGTATTTCCACTTTGGCCATGTCTGAGAGGGAGTTTGTCGAGACATTATGAATACGCTGAGAATCGTACCCTGCAGTCGTGGGCGGCAACTTCGAACAAGAGTCGCACTTCGCATTAGGACAATGACTCACCCCAAGCAGTGCAAGAAGCACACTTTGCGTAAGCAGGCAGAGCCCACGCTGGTTGATTACGCCTTTCGCGGAAGCATGGACTCTATGACAACGCGCAGCGTGACTGTCCTGTGTGAAGACAATCTTATAACGAGCAGTGCGTGGCGCAATACCTCGGAATGCTTTAATTATAGGGAAAGGCTAAGTTGTACTCTTTCTTCAATCCGTGTCTTCATAACATTGCAAAGTTTAAACTACTCTTCCACACGTCTATACATTCTGGTTCAGTCATTTAGGAGTTTCGTGTCAGTTGACGCTGTCTGCATCCATAACACAGTGGTCCTTTTATGGCCCCGTAGCACATACAGGGACACTATCGTAGCATAGGGTTACTGAGTATGTTGCTAAACAGGATTGACAGGATAGAACTACCGTTCCGCCGCGTGCCGACGACGAGCTTCATGCCAAGTTTGCGACAACAGCGTGGGTTTCCTCAACGACTTTATAGACTTTAGGGAAAGCGCTTATCTCAATCCGTTTGCATCGCAACTAATGTTTTCAGTTAAGCTCGGTAACCTGAAGCAGTAGCCTAGCCAGAACCAGAATCAAGCTGCGGGTGTGTCTATCCTGCCAGCAACCTGCTAATATATCTTAGGACTGCGTTCTCATAGCGATACATAGCATTTCGGATGGTGTTCTGAAACCGAAACACCGAAACAAACTTTAACCACACCGAAACATCCCTCCAATGAGGAGCCACTGACGAGAAGTTTTGCTAGGCGCATTATCAAAAATTGTAGCTTAATTATTATAAATATAGTTAAAGCTATAATATATAGACGCTTTATCTGAAATTCACGGCTGTAATCAACAAGATGCAAGCTTTCAAGTTGCATTTCCCACCCGCAGGAACGCGCCGGGCTCAATGTAGTCGTCATGCGAGCAAACTGGCGCATGAACCCCAGCCACAAGGCCATCCTGCAGGCGGCGGCCGTCATTGGTACCGTCGCCTTTCTCCTCTACCTCGGAGCGACGCTGTGGATTCGCGTCAAGGACCACGGTGTACTTCACGCAAGCTCCGGGACGACCCACGCAGAACATGCGGATCTACCGCTTTTTTCTGGCTGCGACGAAATGGCATGCCACAAGTACGTGGCTGCTATAGAGCTTTCTATCAATCGATCTCAAGACCCGTGCCAAAATTTCTATCGTTTCGTCTGCGACGGGTGGAAACGCCACCACCACCTGCTCTCCGTTGTGGACGCTGCGGAAGATGCGATGTATGGTCGTGCGCTCAACGCCATCGAGTGGAGCACCGAAGACGGCAGCAGCCCGTATTTCGCAGTGCCGTCGGTGTTGAGCGTCGACAAGAAGGTAGCCGGCCTTGCCAAGTCGTGCATGGAGCTTTCACAGAGCAGCTTGCCCGACCTCAAAAAGTTCATGGCCGAGCGACATCTCCCATGGCCAAAGACGGCTCGCTGGGATCTCTTGGAGATTCTGCTCGATCTGTCGGGCAACTGGAACGTACATCTGTGGTTCCACGTCAGCTTCGAACTGGCTCCCCTTCGTGGCGGGACCGGGGAGCCCGTGCTAAAGATTGGCCACAGTGCTGCCTTTCACGCCTGGATTGCGACCACGCGGGCGTTCGCCGGTCAGCCAGCGGGAACGGCAGCGTCGCTCCGGTACCGGCAGTACGTGCGAGCCATGTTACGGCTTTTCGATGCTTCCGAAGTGATCGAAGAAGAAGTCATCGCCACAATCGAGGCAATGAACCGGCTCATACTACAGGTCCTGGGCCCCGCCATGGCCGAGCCGGAGTCGAGAATTCTGCGCATGTCGATCCGCAACCTCACAGACACGGCGACTCCAGGCATTGCTGCTGGACGGCTGCTCCTGCTCTTGAATGAGTATTTCATCTGGGCACGCCGCTTTTCAGCTCGGGACGTCGTGCAAGTGGAAAATGCCGGCCTGCTTCGGTCCGTCGTCTACCTACTGGGACTCAAATCCGACACGCGAGATGCGCTCACGCTCAGCCTAGGCCTTCGTGTTGCTCACGAGTTGGGCTGGATGGCGAGCCGAGAGATCGCGGATGTCACGCTGGAGCTTGCTGGCCAGCCTCCGTCGGCGCATTGGCGTCGCTGCCTCATTCAGGTCGAAAACACCGTGGGCATTGGATGGCTCACTTTGTTTCCGAAGCACCGGGGAGCCGAGGCTGTCGTTCGGGACGTGCGGGACGTTCTCGTTGACACGGTGGCACGCCACAAGAAAACCTTGCTGCAGCTCTGGGCACCAGGCGCCATTGTACTCTGGAACAACGAGAGCTTCCTAGCAAGCGTGCTGCCAGAACCGACGCGCGGAGCTCGCTTCTTCGTCGACTGGTTGAACCTGATGAACGGGCGCTGGCGCCTCCTGGAGCAAGACATGACAAACATTCTCAAGCCAGGTTCCTATCTGAGGCACCGATGGAGCTTTCATGGTGCGCTCACTGTCGCCGAAAACTACTTTGTTTTCCCGCTGTTCCATCCCGACTTTCCGTTGGCGGTTAACTACGGCGGCGCCGGACGCCTCCTGGCTGACGAAGTGCTCAGGGGCCTGTACCACGAGCACCTCTTCAACGTGAACCCCATCCACAACCAAAAGATCCGCAAGGATAACACTCGGCAGCCCAGCGACACTTCCATTGAGCCGCAGGAGTGGCTTCCAAATTATGTGGACATGAAGGCTCTCCTGGCCAGCCTGGCTGCCTACAGGCTCGGGATTGCGAGAAACACAAGCGGTGCATACTCCAAAGAGTCGAGCCTCGCGCAAGACAGGCTCTTTTTCGTTGCGTCTTGCTACGCCCTGTGCTCCAGCGGCAACCACGTGGACATGCTGTACGGGGACGCAAGTCACCGTTGCAATGAGCCCGTCAAGGCACTGCCCGAGTTCGCCGCAGCGTTCCAGTGCGTAAACAAAGGAGCGCTGAAATAGGCTTCGCACTGCTTGTTCTCTTTGCCTCACGCCCGTGGCATACTCGCCATGGTGGTCACGCGTGGCTCAATAAAATTCTTGCCGGGCGTTATTCTTTGAATGCTATCGTTATGCTGAACAGAAAAAAAAACTTGATTTACAAGACACGTTTAGCCGGTATGGCGGTGCACTAGTTATGTCATTCAAAACGTAAAAATCTGAAGCGAAGTTGTTGGCATTTTGGCGCTGTATTTCTTAACACTGGGCAGCATTATCCTGCAGAAAAAAAAGGAGCACGCTAATTTTGTCACGATATGCGTCTTGGACACACGACGACTTTGTTTACAGGTTATAACTTGCGATCGAAGCGACGCTGACTGGAATGTAAAGGTAACTGCATCAGAATAGTAGATTGAGAATAGCTTACTATTGGTCAAACTTTTCCGTGTGTGGTGGCTGGATTTTCAAGCAGATTTTTTTACGTTATGTGGTTTGGGTTAGCTGCACTAATATCCGGTCACACACGAAAGCTTTAGAACTAGAACAGAGTTGCGTAAATTTTCTTACGTAACGCGTTGTACGGCTGGAAGGCAACACTTTATATTGAATGATGAATTTGTGATGTTAATGTGCTCCTGATTTCTTTCAGTAAACGTCTTGCTTGACGCGGCGTTTCCATGGCGACGCGTCCTCACTACGCTTGGGACTTTGGGTCGATGTGAGCTAAGAAAAAGCGAAAACTTGCTGTACTGCCCTTTTATGATGAGTGTGCTGACAACGGCATTTACACGCTGAATTGAGCGGGACCATCATGTCCATGTCTCCCGACGTTATATGCTTTAGGTGCAAATCTCGCTGACATTTAGGCTTGGTTCTGGCCCACAGGTGAAACGGGTGTGTATTCTGCAGATGTGCCAGGAGAAAGCGCTTTTTTTTGAGGGGGGGGGGGGGGGAGGGGTATGCCCACTGTTCGCTGGCAATTACAGCAGCTGCTTGATTGCATAAAGTTTGCATAAAGTATGTTGCTTTGTGGAACTTTCGTCATCCACTTATGAGACATGAGGAGCTTAATCTAAATGTAACATCAATCTTTTTTTCGGTACAGCTCTTCTTGCTAAACGGCAACAATAGATCTACAGTGCGAGCAACGGGTGATTTTCAGTTAGGTCGCCTGTCCTATTTGCGTGGCACATGATACATATTGTCACGCATTGAACCAAAACAGTAAACATTGAAAGGAATGTCGCTGAATGAGTGAACTCCTGTTTGGCTTTTCTACGTGTATTAGTTAATCGAATCTCCTAGCAGTGTACGATTACTAGTCGCCACGCTGTGTGACTAGCGACAGTCGGAGAATCGTCATTCCGTTGATTTAGAGAGTGGGAATTGGCACGAAATTGACAGGAACGAGGGATAACACAGGACAAGTGCTGCCTCGTCCCTGTCAGTTTTGTACACGTTCCCACCCTATAAATATTGCATTTTAATTTTGTATGAATTTTGTGCGGTTTCAGATACTTTCGCATCATTAGGATTCAATGTGTGGACTGCAGTATCTATAAATTTTAAACAATATGAACCAACAGGCCCAACAACGCACATTGCGTCATCCCATATGGCGCCTGTGTTGCTTCTAGTTGTCATGCACCAACTGGCCCGAGCATGTCGCATTTTAAAGTTCGCGGCAGCGCTGAGATTTGCTCTTCCCATCGAAGTCTCACTTGAAGGCGTACTTTATCTTCCAGTCTACGCTAACCTCCTAAGTTGAAGAAAAACTAAACAGGCTTTCCTGCGCGTTCTTTAGGCTCGTAAGAATGAAAGTGTACCAGTGATTGCTGCGGTACAGAATAACTACAGGCAGTAACGGTAGCCGTCTTGAGCTGTAGTATGATGACATTTCCAACGAAACCAATGCTATACTTCAACAAAGTACACTCCAACTTAAGAACTGAAGAAAGTATGGGCAGAGCAAACAGACTGTGTACACTGTCCGCATGGCCTTAGGTGCCCGTACTAGTTTTCGTCGGAAAAAGGCAGCCTTTTCAATCACTCGGTCGGCTAACGAGAGTGTATAGATTGACGTACTGCCACCACCAAATAAATGCACTCTGTCCTATAGTGGCGGCTTTAGTTCCTTTTGGTGTCCTGCGCCCAATGCTGTTTGAAAGTGCAATTCTCCTTCACTTTTCCATCTGCTCACCTTCGAACAACAAACTTCTCATATTTCAAGCTGTATATATGAAGAGTGGTGCGTAACTCTTCCAATCCATAATCTTTGCACACACGCGGTGCATCAGCGCATTACCAACAGAAATATAGGTCTCACATACTATATTCCTTCGCTAGGAATAAATTAAGAAGACGGGTGGCTCTTCTGGTTTTAACACCTAGTTTCGCTATGTACAGCCTCCCGTATCTTTCGCTATATCACGCGAGAACACTATAGTGTGGTGGTACGTCGCCCTGAAGGGAACATTAGACGACTCTTGCACAGGAGAGTACTTAGTGCACTTGAAAGTACTTCTGCCGCTCTCGCTGATTATCGCCGCTTACAGGCGCTAAAATGACGCGCGACGGACGCTCGCGCGATATAGCTGAAATGCGGGAGGCTGTACATAGCGAAACTAGGTGTTAAAACCAGAAGAGCCATCCGTCTTCTTAATTGCCGGCAGTAGCCGGCAACGAGGCCGCTGACAGTCTGGCGCGCAAAGTGATACAATTCAAGCCCACGAAGAAGGCTCCCAAGCAGGCAAGAAGATACACGAAAAAGGCCATGTTAAGCCACTTCCGTTCGTTGTTGTCTCCTCCGCATCAACCTTGTTTGATTAGAGGGCCTAACAGAACTGATGCTGCTGTACTTTAATGCATCCGCACAGGGTCTGTGCAAACTGCAGCTTGGCGGCGCAACACAGGACTTGGCCCATTATCGTCGTGTGTGCATTGTCAAGCTCTAGGTGACTTTCAACATTATATTGTCACGACGTCGAAATCTCGAGGGACAAACGAAACGCACTTGTCGGCAGAGGCAGTAACAAGAACGGACGGTTTTAAAATACCGCGCGCTAGTCACTGCTTCTTCTTCTTCTTGCTATGTTTTTCATAAGGGCCGATATGTCTTATGTCGTCGTCATCACAGCGCTAGACACGTGGCACTTTGCCTCCCTCCCAAGGGAAGCATCGTCCCGATGCGCAACTGGACTGTATGCATGTACGAGACACTAAAACGCGAGTCACTTGGAAAAGTACGGCTTCATGCGGACCACATGCACCACTTCGGGGGATTGCTGGCGGCGCCGCGAACAAGCTTCACCATCGGGCATGACCTCGTAATTCACGTCGTTCAGTCGTCGGATAACTATGTATGGGCCAAAATATCGCCTTCGTAGTTTTTCAGAAAGTCCCCTACGCCGAATGGGTATCCAAACCCACACTCTCTCGCCGGGTGTGTAGGCGACAAATTTGTGCTGACGATTGTACCGCATTGCGTCCTGGTCTTGCTGGTGGTGGATGCGTACGCGTGCAAGCTGTCTGGCTTCTTCGGCACGTTGACCAAATTCTTCAGCATCTGCATGGATATCCAAAGTTGTCGTGGCTTCGCGACCGTGTACCAAGCTGAATGGTGTCATGCGAGTCGTTTCCTGTTGTGCGGTGTTATATGCGAAGGTTACATAAGGCAAAATCTCGTCCCAGTTCTTATGGTCCATGTCGACATACATGCAAAACATGTCTGCGAGTGTCTTGTTCAAACGCTCCGTTAGTCCATTCGTCTGGGGATGATAGGCTGTCGTTTTCCGGTGGGCTGTGCCGCTGAGTTTGAGAACTGCTTCTAAAGGTTCGGCCGTGAACGCGGGACCTCTGTCAGTAATTACAACCGCTGGGGCACCATGCCTAAGCACGACGTTTTCGACGAAAAATCGAGCTGCTTTAGCTGCTGTTCCGCGCTGGGTAGCTTTTGTCTCCGCATAACGGGTGAGGTATAGTCAGTGGCGACAATAATCCACCTGTTCCCTGTAGTTGAAGTTGGAAATGGTCCAAGAAAATCCATGCCAATTTTGGCAAAGGCGCTCCCGGTACCTCTTACAGGATGTAGGAGACCAGCTGGCTTGTCGGGTGGTGCTTTGCGTCTTTGGCAGTCAGTACAAGTGCGCACATGATGTTTAACATCGGCTGGGAGCTTCGGCCAATAATACTTTCGCCGCAGTCGGGACAATGTTCGTGTGGAGCCCAGATGACCTGAGGTGGCCTCATCATGACACGCTGTGAGAACTTCATTGCGAAGCGAAGCAGGCACGACCAGTAAGTAGGTGCTGCCCGTCGGAGAAAAGTTCTTCTTATAGAGAACATTGACCTTCAAACAAAATGACGCCAGACTGCGTCCAAGCAGGCGAGGCACGTCTTTGCCCCGGCCTTCCAAGAAATCAATAAGCGGAAGCAGTTCTGGGTCGTCGCGCTGCTGCTGGGAAATGGTAAATGTATCGACGACTCCCAAGAATGCACCGTCTGTGTCCGGATCCTCGGTGACAGAAGGCTGTATAGGTGACCGAGAGAGGCAGTCGGCGTCGGTATGCTTTTTCCCTGACCTGTATACGACGGACATGTTGAACTCCTGAAGCCTGAGGCTCCAGCGCGCCAATCGACCGGAGGGGTCTTTTAAATTAGTCAGCCAACACAGAGAATGGTGGTTACTGACGACGGTGAATGAGCGACCCTATAAATAAGGGCGAAATTTAATAACAGCCCACACAACGGCGAGACATTCTTTCTCCGTAGTTGAATAGTTTTCTTCTGAGCGCGAAAGAGTTCTGCTGGCGTAGGCTATCACTTTCTCGGAGCCGCCTTGTCATTGCACCAGCACGGCACCCAGACCTACATTGCTCGCGTCTGTATGAAGTGCTGTCGGGGCGTCCTGGTCAAAGTGTGCCAGAGCTGGGGGCATTTGCAGACGCTGACGTAATTCGTTAAATGCCATTTGTTCGCGTTCGCCCCAAACAAAGGGAGCATCTTCTCGTGTTAGTCGCGTTAACGGTGAGGCAATACGTGAAAAGTCCGCAATAAACCAGCGATAATAGGCGCACAGGCCCAAGAAGCGTCTCACTGCCTTCCTGTTAGATGGTGTGACGAATTTTGTAACCGCGTCTATTTTGTCTGGGTCAGGCCGGACACCTTCGCTACTGACGACGTGGCCCAGGAATTGGAGTTCGTTAAAGCCAAAATGAAAATTTTCAGGCTTTAACGTGAGGCCTGCAGAGCGTACGCCTTGGAGAACAGCCTGTAGCCGGGTTAGATGCTCTTCAAATGTAGCCGAAAAAACTATCACATCGTCGAGGTATACCAAGTAGGTTTGCCACATTAGACCTGAAAGTACGGTGTCCATTAGGCGCTGAAAAGTGGCTGGCGCTGTACACAAACCGAAAGGTAGCACCTTAAAATCGTAGAGACCGTCGGGCGTCACGAAGGCAGTTTTCTCTCGATCTCGCGACTAAACTGTCCTGAATTTGAAGCAGAATGCAAGAAATTAATAGATGTACTCAAGTGCAAGACGGCACCACACTCAAATGCAAGCGGCATTTTGTTCCCGCGAGGACATTGGATATTTAGGAGGGAGGTGCTTCGGCTGCTCCTATAAAGTCCCTCCGCGATATTATATAGAGTTGGGAAGTGAATTGTGAGTCGTATGGATTGTCGGGGTTCGGAAAACGCGCAACGCATTGAGCTCCAAGTCAACTTGTTTTGGAACCTGGTGTTAGTGGTACTGCGAAGTGTTCTAGGCCATATCGCATTGGTAGGTGGCGTTCAGGCGGAGCAATTACCGGTAACGTTTTGCAAAGCTAGGTCCGTCTGCAGCAAGCAACATCCTCCTCCTCCTCTTCCTCCTCGCGAGGTGGGTTTTGCCGGAATTTTATTGCGTTATCAAGTATATGGACACTCCAGGCGTATTTCTGCATCGCCGTCGGCGTCGCTGTGATGTTCCGTATAAAGTCTAAGGGCCATAACATGGTCGCCGCGCGCCGTATGTTGTATGTGCGAGTGAAAGCGTGCGAGGGTAAGCCGACGATGGTGGCTCAATCTCGCGCGCGCAAGGGGGGAAAGCGGGGAGGAAGCGCGCCGTCTTCCGTCGCGCGCAAGGCACTGGACGAGGGCAGGGAGGGGGCGGCGTTCTACTCAGGCGGCGGCTGCGTATGGCGCGGCCGCGCGCAGCCGCGCGGGATCGTTCAAAGCGATCTCCTATGGGGACAGAGTGCGCCGAGTTCTGTAGCTTCGTGTGCGCTGTGTTCTCGGCGCTTAGATCGCGTTGAAGTGAGAAGCAACACGAAGGCCAATTCGCTCGCTGCTGCTGACGCGTTTTCTCACTCCAGCTTTTTGACATCGAGTGAGTGCGGTCATCGATTGAGATGTGCTCATGTTTGCTTTTGCGCGCGTGACACCATGCCTGTTGACTTAGTAAGCGAATGTTTACAAGTTCATACGGCCGATAAAACTGATATCCTTACTTCGTATAGTTGTCTACTAATTTGCTATATCGCAATAGATGCTTCGCCTTTCGGGCGAAACTGGGACTTTTTTTTTCACAGGGCTAAGATTACTGCCATAAATTGCGCAATTGTCTCTCTCAGAAGGCAGGAGGCAGCGCGTCAACCTCTTGAATATGAAATTCCACAATAAAGGGGGATGCTAGATGGGAAAGTCTAATGTAAAAGGACCAGTCGAGAACAGGAGAGAACATGACACATTTTTGATCGGATTGCGAGGCCTCAGTCATAACAACATCTGTCGGAAGGTTCGGAAAACATGTTTGTAAAATGTCTCTTAACATATAACATAGTATAGGAGCTTCTCTTGCTTCTTTTGAGTCGACGAAGCGATTATAGATAACCTTTATCTGTCTTACCGCCACGTCACCTCTATGCAATATACTCCTCGAACATATTGACGAATATTGGCATTATAGGATATTGCATACTTATTTTCATTTGGCGCTGATCCGCGCAGCTGCAGACGCAGGACAGTTTGCGCTGTGCTATACGAGTTCGTTTAATCATTCGGAGGCCACATGGATTGGGTTCGCATCTCTGTTGCGATTTTCCTTGTTTTGTCAGGAATGAACAAAACGTGACTTAGTATTTCTGAATTTCTTGCGACTGAGTGTTGATTATATTTATATTTCGCCTGATTTACTTCTTTGTCATTGTTTTGACCTTATGGTGTAGGCAATCCCCATCGTGAGTATGCGTTCTTCATCCGGGCTCAGAACGAGCAGTAGTTGCGGCGGGCGCCGTCACGAGCGGACCAACGGAGAAAGAGCAGCTGGAAAATCGCAGGGTTGTCTCGCTCTTGGCGATAGTCAGGGACCGCGCCTTCACACACAGGACAATGTTCAGGCGTGTCGGAGGCAGGGTTGAGTTCAAGAACGAAGCCATGGCAGACTCTGGGGCGAGCACTTCCAACAGCAGCGGCAGCTCGAGCTCCTCGGATTCGGAGCGGAACGCGTTCGGCGGTTTGAGGCGCATCACGGGGCCGACGAGGCGACCGGGCTTTCAGCGTCTCGAGTTGCACGAGCTCCTTCAGGTGCGCCAGATGCAGGCGGCAGCACGGCGGGCGGCAGATGCAGCCGCCCGCGGTGATGGTGCTGACATCGCGCTCCATTCTTCAGCGATGCCTGCCTTCCCGCTGCCGGACACAGCTCCGACAGCCCAGGTGAGCACTGGGGAACCGATGATATAGCTGGCGCACGCTTATGTCTGCGGTTACTGCGCGGCGGGCGCTCACGTGAACACTATATAGCGGGTCGGGTCGAGTAGGCTTAGCAGTAGCAGGCGGGTTGACTGCCTCGGGCCGCGCAGGTGGATGCGTTTACATAAACCCTGCAATGCCGAGGCTAGCCGGCTGGTCGAGACGAGATCCGGTTCTCTGGTTCACGCGAACGCTAGCAGGTCAGATCCAGGTAGTGTCGGAGTGGGCGGTCAGACGGACTGGGAAGGTTGGGGCGAATCGAATCAACCCTACCGGAGAAAAGCATGTAAACGCGGTCGCGTCGGTCTCGGTCAACCCGACTTCTGACTCTATCCGCTCGCGTCGAGTTCAATTAAAGGAAGCTAGCGAAGTGCATTTAATTATAGTCGTGTGGAAGTGCCCAGCCACAAGGTGGGCAAGAACCGGTTTTGCTATTAATGCTAAGGACTGCGAGCACTCCTCTCAGGTGTGGTCCTTGTTTTCTCGTATACTGCCCGTAAACTAGCTTGCACGAATCGGACAGGGGCTGCGCAGGTGAGGTCATTCCCACTCCGGATTCACCGGATTTGACTGTTGTGCTTTCACGAGCCCAATTTTTGTGAGTCTGACAGCAGCCTTGTTTCTTGCACAGCATGACTGTGAGAGGGAAAGATACCATCGTACGGGGAGGTTATGGTGCAAAAATAACATCTTACGCTGAGCCCAAGTGTCTCCAACTCCCAAACCGTCAGTCCCGTGGCTGACCATGTTTAGATGCATTTTCCCAAGTGACTCAAGAAAGTTGAGTCAAACTGCTGCAAGCGGACCGACTCAGTGCACCCCAACAACCGTTATCCGTATCCCGCTGTAGCGTTACATGGACCGGATGGCGGAATTCTGGTCTGACAGCCAAATTAGAAGCGATTTTTTCACCTTAATGCGAGCAAACCTTGTCTCAAAATGGCGTTGCCCGACTAGGCGTAAATCGAGAGGAACGGGCGTCGGTTTAGATGCCGCCTCATGACGGCTTCATGTATATATTTGTCTTGTACATCGTACTCTTAGTTTAAAAAGTAGGCGCTATGCGTGAAACCAAAAAAAAAAACGGCCCGAACCTAGTCAGATTCACATAGAAAAGGTGGCCAACGTTTTTGATGGGAGGGCGTATATCGTCCAAGTCACTTTGAAAGGGCTAGGTTCACCACATCAAAGCATCAGTCAGATGATATAGTTGGGATTGTTTCAGTCATGCTTCCTCAGCGTGATTTAACTCGTTTCGGCCCCAGTATTTCCACTTTGACTATATCTGAGAGGGAGTTTGTCGAGACATTATGAATACGCTGAGAATCGTACCCTGCAGTTGTGCACGGGCGGCAACTTCGAACAAGAGTCGCACTTGGCATTAGGTCAATGACTCAGTCCAAGCAGTTCAAGAAACACACTTTGCGTAAGCAGGTAGAGCCCACGCTGGGTGATTACGCCTTTCGCAGAAGCATGAACTCTATGACAACGCGTGGCATGACGCCAATTCTCTTGCATAGAGACGCTCTTCTAACGAGCAGTGCGTGCCGCAATACTACGGAATGTTTTAATTATATATAGAGGAAGGCTAAATAGTACTTTTTCTTCAATTCGTGTCTTCATAACATTGCAAAGTTTAAACTACGCTTCCATATGTCTATACACCCTGATCATTAACTCTGATTCAGTCATTGAGAAGTTGCGTGTCAGTTAACGCTGTCTGCATCCATAACACAGTGGTCATTTTATGGCCCCGTAGCACATACAGGGACACTATCGTAGCATAGGGTTACTGAGTATGCTGCTAAACAGGATTGACAGGATAGAACTATCGTTCCGCCGCGTGCCGACGACGAGCTTCATGCCAAGTTTGCGACAACAGCGTGGGTTTCCTCAACGACTTTATAGACTTTAGGGAAAGCGCTTATCTCAATCCGTTTGTATTATTATTGTTTTTTTTTTGTTTCTTCTATCACCTTTCATTCCCTTTACCCCTTTCCCCAGTACAGGGTAGCAAGCCGGTATTTACACTGGCTAACCTCCTTGTCTTTCCTTCCCTTTCTTTCTCTCTCTCTCTCAATCCGTTTGCATCGCAACTAATGTTTTCAGTTAAGCTCGGTAACCTGAAGCAGTAGCCTAGCCAGAACCAGAATCAAGCTGCGGGTGTGTCTATCCTGCCAGCAACCTGCTAATATATCTTAGGACTGTGTTCTCATAGCGATACATAGACTTTCGGATAATGTTCTGAAACCGAAACACCGAAACAAACTTTAACCACACCGAAACATCCCTCCGATGAGGAGCCACTGACGAGAAGTTTTGCTAGGCGCATTATCAAAAATTGTAGCTTAATTATTATAAATATAGTTAAAGCTATAATATATAGACGCTTTATCTGAAATTCACGGCTGTAATCAACAAGATGCAAGCTTTCAAGTTGCATTTCCCACCCGCAGGAACGCGCCGGGCTCAATGTAGTCGTCATGCGAGCAAACTGGCGCATGAACCCCAGCCACAAGGCCATCCTGCAGGCGGCGGCCGTCATTGGTACCGTCGCCTTTCTCCTCTACCTTGGAGCGACGCTGTGGATTCGCGTCAAGGACCACGGTGTACTCCACGCAAGCACCCGGACGACCCACGCACAACATGCGGATCTACCGCTTTTTTCTGGCTGCGACGAAATGGCATGCCACAAGTACGTGGCTGCTATAGAGCTTTCTATTAATCGATCTCAAGACCCATGCCAAAATTTCTATCGTTTCGTCTGCGACGGGTGGAAACGCCACCACCACCTGCTCTCCGTCGTGGACGCTGCGGAAGATGCGATGTATGGTCGCGCGCTCAACGCCATCGAGTGGAGCACCGAAGACGGCAGCAGCCCGTATTTCGCAGTGCCGTCGGCGTTGAGCGTCGACAAGAAGGTAGCCGGCCTTGCCAAGTCGTGCATGGAGCTTTCACAGAGCAGCTTGCCCGACCTCAAAAAGTTCATGGCCGAGCGACATCTCCCATGGCCAAAGACGTCTCGCTGGGATCTCTTGGAGATTCTGCTCGATCTGTCGGGCAACTGGAACGTACATCTGTGGTTCCACGTCAGCTTCGAACTGGCTCCCCTTCGCGGCGGGACCGGGGAGCCCGTGCTAAAGATTGGCCACAGTGCTGCCTTTCACGCCTGGATTGCGACCACGCGGGCGTTCGCCGGTCAGCCAGCGGGAACGGCAGCGTCGCTCCGGTACCGGCAGTACGTGCGAGCCATGTTACGGCTTTTCGATGCTTCCGAAGTGGTCGAAGACGAAGTCATCGCCACAATCGAGGCAATGAACCGGCTCATACTACAGGTCCTGGGCCCCGCCATGGCCGAGCCGGAGTCGAGAATTCTGCGCATGTCGATCCGCAACCTCACAGACACGGCGACTCCAGGCATTGCTGCTGGACGGCTACTCCTGCTCTTGAATGAGTACTTCATCTGGGCACGCCGTTTTTCAGCTCGGGACGTCGTGCAAGTGGAAAATGCCGGCCTGCTTCGGTCCGTCGTCTACCTACTGGGACTGAAATCCGAGACGCGAGATGCGCTCACGCTCAGCCTAGGCCTTCGTGTTGCTCACGAGTTGGGCTGGATGGCGAGCCGAGAGATCGCGGATGTCACGCTGGAGCTTGCTGGCCAGCCTCCGTCGGCGCATTGGCGTCGCTGCCTCATTCAGGTCGAAAACACCGTGGGCATTGGATGGCTCACTTTGTTTCCGAAGCACCGGGGAGCCGAGGCTGTCGTTCGGGACGTGCGGGACGTTCTCGTTGACGCGGTGGCGCGCCACAAGAAGACCTTGCTCCAGCTCTGGGCACCAGGCGCCATTGTACTCTGGAAAAACGAGAGCTTCTTAGCAAGCCTGCTGCCAGAACCGACGCGCGGAGCTCGCTTCTTCGTCGACTGGTTGAACCTGATGAACGGGCGCTGGCGCCTCCTGGAGCAAGACATGACAAACATTCTCAAGCCAGGTTCCTATCTGAGGCACCGATGGAGCTTTCATGGTGCGCTCACTGTCGCCGAAAACTACTTTGTGTTCCCGCTGTTCCATCCCGACTTTCCGTTGGCGGTTAACTACGGCGGCGCCGGACGCCTCCTGGCTGACGAAGTGCTCAGGGGCCTGTACCACGAGCACCTCTTCAACGTGAACCCCATCCACAACCGAAAGATCCGCAAGGATAACACTCGGCAGCCCAGCGACACTTCCATTGAGCCGCAGGAGTGGCTGCCAAATTATGTGGACATGAAGGCTCTCCTGGCCAGCCTGGCTGCCTACAGGCTCGGGATTGCGAGAAACACAAGCAGTGTATACTCCAAAGAGTCGAGCCTCGCGCAAGACAGGCTCTTTTTCGTGGCGTCTTGCTACGCCCTGTGCTCCAGCGGCAACCACGTGGACATGCTGTACGGGGATGCAAGCCACCGTTGCAATGAGCCCGTCAAGGCACTGCCCGAGTTCGCCGCAGCGTTCCAGTGCGTAAACAAAGGAGCTCTGCAATAGGCCTCGCACTGCTTGTTCTCTTTGCCTCACGCCCGTGGCATACTCGCCATGGTGGTCACGCGTGGCTCAATAAAATTCTTGCCGGGCGTTATTCTTTGAATGCTATCGTTATGCTGGACGGAAAAAAAAACTTAATTTACAAGACACGTTTAGCCGGTAAGGCGGTGCACTAGTTATGTCGTTCAAAACGTCAAAATCTGAAGCGAAGTTGTTGGCAATTTGGCGCAGTATTTCTTAACAATGGCCAGAATTATCCTGCAGAAAAAAAAAGAAGCAGCAGGCTAATTTTGTCACGATATGCGTCTTGGACACACGACGACTTTGTTTACAGGTCTAACTTGCGATCGAAGCGACGCTGACTGGAATGTAAAGGTAACTGCATCAGAATAGTAGATTGAGAATAGCTTACTATTGGTCAAACTTTTCCGTGTGTGGTGGCTGGATTTTCAAGCAGATTTTTTTACGTTATGTGGTTTGGGTTAGCTGCACTAATATCCGGTCACATACGAAAGCTTTAGAACTAGAACAGCGTTGGGTAAATTTTCTTACATAACGCGTTGTGCGGTTGGAATTAAGGCAACACTTTATATTGAATGCCGAATTTGGGATACAAATATGCTCCTGATTTCTTTTAGAGAAAGGTTTGCACATGAAGATCTCGTTTGTTTGACGCCGCGTTTCTATTTCGACGCGTCCTCACTAGGCTTGGGACTTAGGGTCGATGTGAGCTAAGAAAAAGCGAAAACTTGCTGTACTGCCTTTTCATGATGAGTTTGCTGACAACGGCATTTACACGCTGAATGGAGCGGCACTATCATGGCCATGTTTCCCGACGCTATATGCTTTAGGTGCGAATCTGCTTGTTGACATGGCCACTACCAGGCTGCTGTTGTCCGGTAATGGCCCCCTGGCCTCGTCAAGTTGTATGTTTACAGCTTTCTTGCCAGGGTGGCCTTCAATACTGTACTTTGTGCATGTTGTAAATAAACTTGACTTGACTTGACATTTAGGCTTGGTTCTAGCCCGAAGGTGAAACGGGTTTGTATTCTGCAGATGTGCAATGGCAAAGCGTTTTTTTTTTTTGGGGGGGGGGGGGGGGGAGGGTCCTCTAAGAGTCCGCGCTCCGTATTACTGCAGATGCCCACAGTTTGCTGGCAATCACAGCAGCTGCTTCATTGCATAAAGTATGTTGCTTTGTGGAACTTTCGTCATCCACTTATGAGACATGACGAGCTTAACCTAAACGAAACATCAATCTTTTTTTCGGTACTGCTCTTCTTGCTAAACGGCAACAATAGATCTATATGCGAGCAACGGGTGATTTTCAGTTAGGTCGCCTGTCGTATTTGCGTGGCACATGATACATATTGTCACGCATTGAACCAAAACAGTAAACGTTGAAAGGAATGTCGCTGAATGAGTGAACTCCTGTTTGGATTTTCTTCGTGTATTATTTATTCGAATCTTCTAGCAGTGTACGATTACTAGTCGCCACGCTGTGTGACTAGCGACAGTCGGAGAATCGTCATTCCGTTGATTTAGAGAGTGGGAATTGGCACGAAATTGACAGGAACGAAGGATAACACAGGACAAGTGCTGCCTCGTCCCTGTCAGTTTTGTACACGTTCCCACCCTATAAATATTGTATTTTTATTTTTGTATGAATTTTGTGCGGTTTCAGATACTTTCGCATCATTAGGATTCAATGTGTTGGCTGCAGTATTTATAAATAAAAAAAACAATATGAACCAACAGGCCCAACAACGCACATTGCGTCATCCCATATGGCGTCTGTGTTGCTTCTAGTTGTCATGCACCAACCGGCCCGAGCATGTCGCATTTTAAAGTTCACGGCAGCGCTGAGATTTGCTCTTCCCATCGAAGTCTCACTTGAAGGCGTACTTTATCTTCCAGTCTACGCTAACCTCCTAAGTTGAAGAAAAACTGAACAGGCCTTCCTGCGCATTCTTTAGGCTCGTAATAATTAAAGTGTACCAGTGATTGCTGCGGTACAGAATAACTACAGGCAGTAACGGTAGCCGTCTTGAGCTGTGGTATGATGACATTTCCAACGAAACCAATGCTATACTTCAACAAAGTACACTCCAGCTTAAGAACTGATGAAAGTATGGGCAGAGCAAACAGACTGTGTACACCGTCCGCATGACCTTAGGTGTCCGCACTAGTTTTCGTCGGAAAAAGGCAGCCTTTTCAATCACTCGGTCGGCTAACGAGAGTGTATAGATTGACGTACTGTCACCACGAAATAAATGCACTCTGTCCTATAGTGGCGGCTTTAGTTCCTTTTGGTGTCTTGCGCCCAATGCTGTTTGAAAGTGCAATTCTCCTTCACTTTTATATCTGCTCACCTTCGAACAACAAACTTCTCATATTTCAAGCTGTATATATGAAGAGTGGTGCGTAACTCTTCCAATCCATAATCTTTGCACACGCGCGGTGCATCAGCGCATCACCAGCAGAAATATCGGTCTCACATACTATATTCCTTCGCTAGGAATAAATTAAGAAGACGGGTGGCTCTTCTGGTCTTAACACCTAGTTTCGCTATGTACAGCCTCCCGTATCTTTCGCTATATCACGCGAGAGCACTATAGTATGGTGGTACGTCGTCCTGAAGGGAACATTAGACGACTCTTGCACAGGAGAGTACTTAGTGCACTTGAAAGTACTTCTGCCGCTCTCGCTGATTATCGCCGCTTACAGGCGCTAAAATGACGCGTGATGGACGATCGCGCGATATAGCTAAAATGCGGGAGGCTGTACATTACAGATTCACAAAGACAATCTTTGGTCGACTGTGTTACCACAGGCACGTATAGAAATCTCGGCGAAAAGTTACAGCGGAATGTTGTAGATTATCTCTCTTGATAACTGACATGTGCATGTGGCGTCCAATCGTAAATGTTGTCTCAAAAACTATGTTGTCTTTCTGTTTAATTTTAGTTGCAATAAATAGACATTGCGTTCAGATGCAACTGAATTTAATGCAGGATTTTTGCAAGGGTGGGTGCGTAATTTTGTGCAATCAACGACAACTTGAGACCGTTTTTTTTTCTTTACGTGCCAGGACCAGTTCTAATTATGAGGCACGCCGTAGTGGAGGGCTCCCGATTAATTTTGACCACCTGGGGTTCCTTAACGTTGCACTACAACGCTTGCACAAGGGCGCTTTTGTATTTCACCTCTAATGAAATGCGGCCGCCGCGGCCGGGATTCGATTCCGCAACCTCGGGCTGCAGCAGCAGAACGCCTTAGCTAACTGAGCCACGAGCTTGAGACCTATGCTGATGCCTGTCATCTCTACACGCAAGAGGTCATTCGAAAAGAACCACACGGTTACATTCCGATAACTGAAAATTATTCTTCCAGGCAGCAGCGATGAGATTTTGCGCGTATATATACATACAAAAAATAATGATCAAAGCCTGCCATCTGCGCTAATCTTTCGGCAGACCCTTTTCTCTTTCCTTATATCTACAGTTTCTCTTATAATTACAGTGCATCTGAACTTGAGACAAGCCAATGGGACAAAGTTTTTACAATCTAACAGTACAAATTTAATTTAAAACGGTCTTCTTGTACCGAATTTCGCTGTTTTGTCCCAAGCCTCTCATTACTATAACAAATATGTTCTCAGTATTTTTCCTATGAGTGTGCGCCAATATCAGTAAAAACAGTATTAGAAAATACAAGGATTATTAGTAAAATAACTTTGGTCAAGTCCCGAAGGTCCTCTAAGGAAACAACTCAAGAACTTGCATTCGGGAGTGTTTTTGTGTCTTGCGCTTCACGTCTCCTTGGGGGTTCAAAAGCGCGACTGGCTAACTAAATTATACCTTCTTTTTCACCGTGTCGTATGAGTTGTTTCACTGTTTACGTATAAGAAAATTATCTTTCAGTTGCTAACCTACGTAACCTCACGTAACTTAATTCTTTCAGAGGCTGTGAAAGAACATTTCTTGCTTCTGTCCTTACTCGCTTCTCAGCTGTCCACAAACAAGAGGAATCAGCTTCTTGTACTGCTTTGGTTCATACTGGAAAGCATTCGGTTAAAACGGCAGTGCTTTAAGTTATCTACGGTTGTAACTGAGCAGGGCTTTAATATATAACTGTGGAGTAGTTTTCCCGTTTGGCGGAAACATCGGGAGCAACGGGCCAGCTTGAACAGCCAAGCCGACAAGCCAGCCACTTCTGCGCAACCTCTTCTTAATCGCCATTTCTGTAGATTTCGATCTAGATCCTTGGGATATACTGGCACGTACCCACTCCGGGAGATTGGCCAAGAACCGGGTAGGCCGAAATAAAATCTCTATTAAAGCGCAAGATTTTATACTGGCCTAGTTAGAATCGGAAGATGGAGATTAAAGCCTGCTTGATTTTGTAATTTTGAGAATTCTACCATAACCGTAAAAGTAAAGCAATTCAAATTATATTTGGGTCAGAGAAAAGGAGGCTTAAAAATTTCGTATTCAGAGTTTAAATCTCATGGAACTTAAAAGAAAGTCATGGATGGCAGCGCCAACCTTCCCGTCGCTGTGCCCAATTGTAGAGGCACCCTAAGATAGGACACTCGGAACGGTTAAATCTAATCCGTGAAGGCGGAATGGTGTTTCTAGGGTTCGTTTTCTTAGGGTAGTAAATCTTCGGACAAGAAATAAAAAAAATTCTATGGTCTAATCTTCTGTACACATATGACAAATCGGTGAGGGTGCCAGACCAGTCCTGTGTAAATAGACAATTTCATTATGCCTAATACAGCTGTTCCTTTTCATCATCATCATCACCATCTACCGTCTTCCAGCTCTCTATGTGTTGATCTGCCGATACCCCTGGCGTAGGCACGTTGGCCTCTTTAGGAAATTCTCCACTGCGGCGACGCTATTAATTATATTGCGCAAACTTATTATGGGTGATATAACTCCAGGTAGCAGGAGGTACAAGAACAAAAAAAAAACTAATTAAGAAATGATTAAACAAAGAGCGACCTGCCAGTCGAGGCACACGAGGAAGAAGAGCCGAAGTCACGCTCTGCACTTGGAACGTGTCACGCGGTGCAGCAGCTGCGGGAACAACGGTGCCGGTGTCGAAAGCGGATCGACTTTGCCAAAGCGGTTGACAGCTTCCGGCGCAATTTGTTCTTTCTGAAGCGCACTCGCAGGACGATGTTCAGGCGCACCGGAGACCAGGTCCAGTTGAAGAACGCCGCGATGGTCGAGCCCGGGACGAGCACTTCCTACAGCAGCAGCAGTAGCAGCAGTTCGAGCTCCTCAGGCTCGGACATGGACGCTTTCGGCGGCCACAGGCGCATCACACGGCCGGCGAGGCGGCCCGGCTTTCAGCGCCTCGAGTTGCACGAGTTGTACGAAGTGCGACAGATGCAGGCTGCGGCGCGCCGGGCTGCCGATGCTGAGGCTCGGGGTGACGGCGCCGGCAACGCGCTGGACCCTCTAGCCCTCCCTGAGCCGGCGCTCATGAACCAGGTGGGAGTCGGATAAGCGTATCGAGACAAACCAGTGTGGCGTCGTGCGCGCACGTGGGAGTTTATATGCACAGTGACTATATCGGGTGTTTATAATTAAAGCGACGGGGGCACAGTTCAGTGGCGTAGCCAAGGGGGGGGTTGGGGGGGTTCAAACCCCCCCCGAAATTTTTTGCACCCCCCCCCCTAACCCACCCTTTGCTCTCGTCGCTTCGCGCTGACATATTTCAAGAAACCGGTGCTACTTTCACACTTTCGTTCCTGGGCGCTTCCGTTTGGGTTGGTAATTTACAGCGAATCATGTCTGCATGTGGAAAAAAACTGTCACGGTGTTTGTCAAGGCCTTGACACTCTGTGAGGTTTTGGGCGCGAATGTGGCGGCCGCATTCTGAAACAACAAATGCGCAACAAATGAAGCAACAAAACAAATGCGGCAGCCGCATTTTAGATGAAGGCGAAAATGCTCGAGGCCCGTTTACTTAGATTTAGGTGCACGTTAAGGTCTCCAGGTGGTCGAAATTTCCGGTATACATTTCCACCGCTTCCCTTTAGGTGCCGGTTAGGCCGCGTTCGCGTAGGAACTTGGTCTCGAAGCTGGCGGAAGCGGCAAAATCGTGCAAAAATCCGCCCGCCTAGGCGGCAAAACAGGCAGAAAAACAGGCGGGGAGCCAAATTGGTCTCGGACCGATTTTTTCGCCATGGCGAAGCGGAAACGAAGTCGTTCTGCTCGACCGGAAGCTACACTAGCATGTAAACTTCAGGTCGTAACATTGAACATGGCACCAAAAGTGTAGGCTGCAATGCTGATCGACGCGATCAAGAACCACCCCTTGCTCTACGACAAGAGAAGTACTAAAACGTACTGTCAGCAATACTCGCGATAGTATTCAACGTCGCGCGACCGGAGGCGCGGCAACGAAGCCAACGGAGTCGCGTGACCCAACTTCTCGCGCTTTTGCAAAGCCAGGCGAACCCACCACCGCCGTTTCCGAGGTTTTCTTGTCTTCCGTTTATTCATTGTCCAATTCTAGAAAACAAGTAGGTAGAAGTATAAAAGCCATTTCTTCTTCCACTTCCATGACAGACAATAGTTAGGCAGATTCCTCGTTGGCGCTCCATAATTCTCCTCGCACGTGCACGGTATGTTGCAGAAGTCGCGGGGTGCTTTTCTCGTCGCGACGATAGATTGGGAGCGTAGGTCTCACGAAGGACGCGCAGGCTTTGGCGAGCCTCAACACAAAGGGCCAGCCCGGGTTTTAGCTTTGGTGTTCCCGTTGCCACTTTCGTGTCCTGGAGGCGCCGAAAATAATACGAATTGATGAAATGTTATTAGAACTTGTAAATAAAAGCTATTAAAGAAATATAATCACGCCTGGGCAGCAACCTGTGACACAGCGCTACCGCGCCCGTGTGAGGAGAATTACAGAACGCCAACGAGGAATTTACCGAAGGTCGCAGATGACACGCGAAATTGCGCAAGATGATCACTTTTGATGACGGGTGGGTCAGTGAATGAACATACCGCTCGAAATAATGCGATAATGAGCGCCACCACGCCGACAAACGTACGCAGACTAGATGGATGTGGACGAAAGCGGCAGCGGCGGCCGCGGTGGTAGCAAAACAAATGTGAACTTGGACATGCGCGGAAAAGATTTTGCGGCCGCTTTGGCCTTTCCGGCCGCTTTGGCCTCTCCACTCGCTTGCCGCTTCCCAACTGTGAACGTAGCCATAGTCTGCAGCGCAGAACGTCTCTCGTTTGCGATTGCACCCCTACGGAAGGCTGGTAGTTACTGTTGTGTTGCTGAATCCCCAACCAGCAATTGCGAAAGGCTGGTAGTTGCTGTTGTGTTGTGGAATCCCAAACCAGCAATGTGCCCACCAAAGGGTTGATGCCAGCAGTGAAATTCCACCGACTCGCAACAGAATGCACGAAACAGACAGCCGACAAGCATGGATTACATGTGCGCAGTACAGCGTAAGTAAACTCTTGTTGCAGGCGCTGACAGTTCTCGTCGGAGTTCACGCGTCCTGAGAAATTGATTATCTGCACTATGCACTGAACAAGACCGGAGTTCATTCCTGCATCACTAGTACACCAATCAGTCGAGATTCTGTGAGGTACAAGGCCGCTTCCTGTTTGCACCGGCCTAAGTGAAGCAGAAATGACTCGCACGCACTACTTAAAATGCGTACACATGCCATGACGTAAAGGCAAATGACGGCTGCACGCTCGCACACAGCGGAAGACACAGCAGCCCATGCACTTGCCACAGGAAATGCAAGGCGACGAAAGCTTCGTAAAAAAAGCATTACTAGTTTTTGCGCGTATTTAAGTTTTCTAGCGCAAAGACGCAGCGAACAAGCTATTGCTATGGGAGTAGGTATAGCCTGGTAACACGTGCATTTTCACATGTATAGCCGTCCTTGACCTGTGAAACGCACTTCGCCCCGACGAGGACGACGCCATCCACGCTTAACGGAGATTAACAATTAATGATGTCTTCTCCGATCGGGCGGGTCGTCTCAATGATGCGTTTTCGAAGACTGGTCCATTCAGTGGCGCGATGAGAGACGGTTGCTCCAAACGCCCACTGTACCTGTCGTACTTACTGTATTTTACTGAGCTTACATTACTTTTTACCTAATTTCTTCACAAGCACACACTAGAGCACTGCACGGGCCGATTTTTTCAGCCCGGGCCCGGCCCGGGCCCGTTATTACGTTGGGTGGCCCGCCCGAGCCCGATCAAAACTTTTATGGCGAGACCCGGGCCCGGCCCGGGCCCGGAAATAATCTACGTTACCCGCCCGGCCCGGCCGGCCACCCCTTTACCTTAGGCCCGAGCCCGGCCCGAGCCCGACTCTAAACTGGCCCGAACCCGGCCCGAGACCGAAAAATAATGTTTTTCAGAGTTGAGTCGCCCGAGAATAACTCATTGCACGTTACATGCACACCACCAGAAAGCCTGAGCCCGGCCCGGGCCCGGGTCAAAAAGCACACGCCGTGTCCGAGCCCAGCCCGAGCCCAGCCCGAGCCCGTGAAAAAACAGTTCTACCCGGCCCGGCCCGGCCCACGGGCCCGGGCTTTCGGGTCAGCCCGAGCCCGTGCAGTGCTCTAGCACACACACACGCGAGGGGGGAGGGGGGTCCCATGTCTTTGATATACATACATAGAGGATGCTTAAACTACCGATATTTATTATCGATCACGTCACGTAGAGGAAAGCGGACGCTTGCCCCCCCCCCCCCCCCCCCGGTCGGGCCGATGAACCCCCCCCGAAAAAAATTTCTGGCTACGCCCCTGGCACAGTTGCTACGGCGGTGCGATGCTAAGCCCGAGGTCGCGGGTTCAATCCCGCGGCTGCCGCATTTCGATGGGTGCAGTGTACCGTGCATTATTGGGTGCGCGTTAAAGGGGCGCTAGCGGGTCAAAATTTAATCTGGAGTCACCCACCACTACAGCGTGCCTCGTAATCAGATCGTCATACCATCGGACATCAGACCTGCCATGGACCTGCCATGGAGTTGGGCCACTAAGCACGCGCTGGCTGATGTCTTGCCGAGCAGACAACATGGGGGCACTGGGTATAAACCGTGTTCGAATAGACAACTTGGCGATGGCTGCGGTCTGGCCTTGTAGACAACTTCGGCAGTGCGTATGTGACATTGGTATGTGCCATTTCTTGGCCAGTGCCCCAGAATTAATGTTCCAAGGTGACTGAATCGGTACGTAGCTTTAAATGGATTAAAGCGAAAGCACTCCCTCTGCAACAGACACCTCCGCGTCGTGTGCGGCCGCTTGATAGATAGCCATTGCAACTAAGTTTCAGCCAGGATACTAGGGATAATGGAGGTTGCTACGGAGCTTCAAGTGGGGAGCAGTGATTACAACAAGATATAGTGAGTCGTGGTATCGTTCGACATTGTGGTTGGCAGCGAGATTGCCATTTCGTGTGTATGCTGATGCGCACACAAGGTTACTTGTTTCGCAGATAGCACGGGGATACGCAGAAGGTTACGCAAGAACGCGATCGCTGACTTTGACAGTAATCTTTGATAGTTTATGGCACAATTTCTTTCATTTCTGAGTAAATTTTTAAAAAGAAACCCATCTCGCATGGCAGACAGCACAATTTTTCTCCTATAGGGCTGGATTAACCGTATAGAGGCGGACATTACTTGCACGAGAAATTGAAATGCATGATTGCCTTGACTAATTGCAAAAATTGATAATTAAGTTTAAAACTAACTAATTTTGAGCGCATCTTGTAATTTACAAATTGTAGCCGGTCAATTCGCAAGGCCTGCCCACTTGGAATGAATTCGGAGGATAAGATTTCTTTTTGACATTCCCCAAAGTATGCGACGAAACACATTGGCCTTCCAGTTATTTTTTGTCATCAAATGTTTAAAACGTGAGTTTTGTTAGATAAGTAAGTGGAACAACAGTGCATTTGTACCGAAAGCCTGACGGCGCATATCTCGAGACCAGTGTCATCCCGACAATTCTGTCCAATTTGATGTGCAGCCGCCGCGATGGGTTAGTCGCCATGTCGTTCTGCAGCTGAGCGCGAGGTCGCGGGTTCAATTCGCAGCCACGGTGATCCCATTTCGGAGGGGGGCGAAATGCAAAAACGTTTAGGTGCACGTAACGTGAATCCCAGGTGGTCAAAAATTATTCCGGAGGCGTCCTCTACGGCGTCTATCATAGCCCTGCAGTAAGGTCTGAATCGGAGCTATAGCTGGTAAAGCAACACCTTTGAAGAGAACAGCGTGTTTGCCACTCACTTGTCCCATCTTTTGCGCTGCTGCCTTGAAAGACACAGCCCCAGTGTTGCTTTGTGACGTTAAACGCCATGAATCAATCAATTAAACAATCACTAACGGGCTACAGTTCGTGAACTGCAATATGCACGACAATGTCATTCGTTAAAAAAACTTCATCAATTAAGTTTTGTAAGTCAATTAATGCATTTGTATTGCGTCCGCCTCTTCGAGCGACCCAGTTACAGGATTAGAAATGTGCTTTCTGCCACAGGCAATTTTTAAAATTATGTTATATATATATATATATATATATATATATATATATATATATATATATATATAATTTCTATTCACGTTTTTTGTATTCCTTTTTTATTTTTTCAGTTTTTTTCACTCTTACGGAGAAAATGTAGTAATTGACTTCTGTGTGCTTGCAATCGCACTCATGATGGAGGTCGGACCCCGGCCGAAACGTCAGTAAAGTTCTGTTATATGTTTGTCCTACATGCTTCTATTATATATATATATATATATATATATATATATATATATATATATATATGAATTCAATTATTAAGAACATGTATAGTTTCCTCTATGCTGTCCTTGGTGCATTTGTTGGCTTCTTATGACATACAGGGTGTCCCAGCTATCACGCAGCACGATTTAAAACAAGAGGAACGGCGTTACGCGAAGCAAAGCTAGTGCGTATTGTTTCCAATACAGTGGAGTAGCCGCCAGTAATTTTTGCTTACTGAGATTTAATTAGGTAATTGTAATTAATTATCCAACTCGAGAAGTACTGTCCAAATTATCAAAGTGTCAATGAGAAGATTGTAGAGCAACATGAAAAACTACCGATACAACTTTCTGTTGCTCAGTACGTGCTACATGAAAGTGTTTTTCTGAGCGTGAAAGAAGCCCGCGAATATACGCAAAGTGCCTCGAGCGACCAGTCGCGCGGCGTGTATTCGCGGGCTCCTTTCACGCTTGGAAAAACACCTTTCATCATCATCATCATCATCATCATCATCATCATCATCATCATCCTATATTTATGTCCACTGCAGGACGAAGGCCTCTCCCTGCGATCTCCAATTACCCCTATCTTGCGCTAGCGTATTCCAACTTTCGCCGGCGAATTTCCTAACCTCATCATCCCACCTGGTTTTCTGCCGTCCTCGACTGCGCTTCCCTTCTCTTGGTATCCATTCTGTAACCCTAATGGTCCATCGGTTATCCATCCTACGCATTACATGGCCTGTCAACTAGAATATCGGCTATCCCAGTTTGTTCTCTGATCCACACCGCTCTCTTCCTGTCTCTTAACGTTACTCCTAAGATTTTTCGTTCCATCGCTCTTTGTATGGTCCTTAACTTGTTCTCGAGCTTCTTTGTTAACCTCCAAGTTTCTGCCCCATATGTTAGCACCGGTAGAATGCAATGATTGTACACTTTTCTTTTCGACGACAGTGTTAAGCTCCCAGTCAGGATTTGGCAATGCCTGCCGTATTGCATTGGCGTTCCAGTTACTTTTGTGCTTCAATGCATAAACCGACGTTTTGTTTAGAAAGTAACTGGAACGCCAATGCATTTCTCCGCAAAGTTCGGGCATTAATATCTCGAAACTGGTGTCATCCCGAGAATTCGTCCCAAGTGGATCCGCGTTGCGAACTCCACGGCTACAATTTGTAAATTGCAATATGGGCCATCAGGTAATTAGTTAAAAACTTAATTAGTGAATTTTTGTTCATTAGTCGAATATGCATTTAAATTTTTTGTGGAAGTAATGTCCGCCTCTTCGAGTAGACCAGCTCATTACCAAGAATTGGGCTATCTGCCACAGGAAATCTTAAATAAATTTTGAAAGTGTTCGCTGAAACACCCTGTATATATGTTACGTTCGGTATCTGGGGGTCAGAATCGGGGCCCGAATTCACAAAAACTTCTTACGCTAGAATTGTTCGTAAGAAAGAATTTCAGCCAATCCGTATGCAAGACATATTATCTAAAGCGGCCGGCCAATGGCAAAGCCCACTTACGAAAGAAAAGCTTTGTGAATCTGGCCCCTGATCCTTGGGTTTAGTAAAAGGCGTGACCTGCTGCCGAATTCATTCGCTACTTCTCAAAGCTTTTCGTTCGTAAGTGCTTCTTGCCGGTAATCGGCCGCCGATTCGCTATTACTATGTCCAACATAGCGATTGGCTGGCGTCTGCTATCACGTCTGCGCCCCCATTGAGGCAGGGATCGAATGATCGAACCTCGAGCTCAGCAGCACAACACCGTAGCCACTATAGACTACTGCGGCGATATGCATATGATGCCCGCGGCTATGGTCAATCGCGAAAGACACTTACGTAATAGAAACCTTGTGAACACGACCCTTGGCCACGTGTAGCTGCAAAGATGCTGTACACCATAGCTCATCATTTGGGCCAGTATCACATAAGCATATACATGGCGTAATTGGAAACGAAGAAGTGTGCTGGGTTATGTGCTTTGTCCCCACTAACAGTATAGTATACTGGAACACTACAATTGCTACTACTATAAGACTATCACAACTGCTACCAAACACGTAATACATACTACAGACCTCTACTCTCATACATAATGCGACGTCTCTGCGCCCACGTTTATATTCGCAGGAACGCAACGGCGCCGAAGTAGTTGTTCGACCAGGGAACTGGTACATGAACCAGAGATTCCAGGCAGCGCTTTCTACCACGGCCATCCTCTGCAGCGTTGCTCTTCTGGTTTATCTTGGCTCGACTCTATGGATTCGCATCAAGTACCGCGACCTCCTCCGCGCCAGCACCCGGAAGGCTTACGCGGAACATGCAGACCTTCCCCTGTTTTCCGGCTGCGACGAAATGGCATGCCAACTCTACATGGCTGCTATAAGAAGTTCCATCAACAAGTCTCAAGACCCTTGCCAAAATTTCTACGGGTTTGTCTGCGACGGCTGGAAGCACCAACACCGTCTTCTCTCTGTTGTGGACGCGGCTCAAGATACGATGTACAAACGTGCGCTCACTGCTATCAAGCGGGTTTCCCAGGACAGCCACAACCAGGCTAAAACCGCTTCGTCTGCGATGAGCGTCGAGAAGAAGGTAGCCGCCCTAGCCAAGTCCTGTATGGAACTTTCGGAGAGCAGCCTGGAAGATCTGAAAAGGTTCATGTTCGAGCGTCACCTGCCATGGCCCGAAAGATCTCGCTGGGACCCACTAGCGATTCTGCTAGACCTGTCCGGAAACTGGAACGTTCATCTCTGGTTTCAAGTCAACATCAGACTGTCTCCATTCCGGGTCGGTAGCACCGAGCCGGTGCTGAAAATTGTTCCCAGCGCCGCCTTTCGCTCGTGGATGGCAACTATGCGTGCATTCGCCGGCCATCCAACGGGGTCGACGCCATCGCTTCACTACCGGAGGTATGTTCGCAAGATGCTGCGCCTGTTCGGCGGGTCAGAGTCGGCCTCTCGCGAAATCGTCTCCACCATCGAGGCAATGAACAAGCTCACGCTAGAAACGCTGGGACCTGCCATGAACGTGCCTGAACCGAGAATCGTGCGGATGTCAATCCGCAACCTTACTGAGACGGGGACTCTCCGCATTGCAACCGGTCGCATGGTACTCCTCTTCAATGAGCTCTTCATGTGGGCACGACGCTTCTCGGCCAGCGACATGGTTCAAGTGGAAAACCTGGGTCTGCTGCGGTCCGTCGTCTACATTCTGGGACTCGAAGCCGAGACGCAAGAGGCGTTAACACTGAGCCTGGGACTTCGTGTCGCCCACGAGCTGGGCTGGATGGCCCACAGAGGAATAGCGGACGTCACGCTCGAGCTCGCAGGCCTGCCTCGGTCGGCTCACACGCGCCGCTGCCTTGTCCAGATCGAAAGTACCGTGGGTGTTGGGTGGCTCAGTCTGTTTCCCAAGCACGAGGAGACCGAGTCTTTCGTTCGAGACGTGAGAGACGTTCTCATTGATGCCGTGGCGCGTCGAAGTAAGGCGTTTCTTCAGCTCCGTGCCCATAGCACCAGTATACCGTGGAACAGTGACAGCTTCCTGGCCAGCGTGCTGCCAGAACCGTCACGCCGAGCTCGCTTTTTCATCGACTGGTTGAATCTGATGGTCGGGCGCTGGCGGCTACAGGAGCAAGACATCACGAATGTTCTCAAGCCGGGCTCCTTGCTCAGCCATCGATGGAGTTTCCAAGGCGCACTCACGGTCGCGGAGGACTACTTTGTCTTTCCTTTCTACCACTCGGACCTGCCGCCAGCTGTCAACTACGGCGGCGCTGGCCGCCTCATTGCTGACGAAGTGCTCAGGGGTTTGTTTCACGAGCTAGCGTACAACCAAAGCCAAAATCGGAACAACCAAGGCCGCACGGGCTTCATTCAACATTCGAACTACACCCTGTCGCCGGATTGGCCCCCGTACCACGTGGATACCAAGGCTCTTCTGGCCGCCCTGTCAGCATATAGGCTAGCCGTCGTGCAAGACTTGAGCAGTGCGTACGCCAGACTGTCGAGCCTCGCTCAAGACAGACTGTTTTTTGTGTCATCGTGCTACACACTGTGCTCTAGCAGCCACTACGTGGACCCGTTGTACGGGGACGCGAGGCGCCGTTGCAACGAACCTGTTAAGCAGCTGTCAGAGTTTGCAGCAGCCTTCCGGTGCAAGGCGCCTTTCCCCAAGCTCTAGATTTGACATGAGTTGCCTTCTTTTTTTTTCTTTCTGGCTTAATTCACTCGCATATGCTTCTCAAGATGGCCAGGCGTGGCGCATGCGGCTTATTAAACACTTGCGGGGCATCGCTGCACCATATGCGGTCTCTTTACTGCGTGATTTTGTAAGTATGATCTGAAAGACGCCGTATCAGGTTTAGGATACTAGGTAGAATACCTTGATACTGCAGTGTGAAAAACCTATTGAGGTTCCACTTTCACAGCCGTCAGGTGTACCTATTCGATACGGTCTTCGAATCGAATAGATTTGAAAATAAATTCGAATCTAAGAGAAAGCGTATAGGTAGCCTATGAATACAAACACGCGAAACACAATAAAATGACGCAACAAATACCCATAAAATGCAAACACAAACGCAATAAAATGACGCCACTGAATGTACGCGTGTTTGTATTCATAGGCTACTTACGCTTTTTTTTTTCTTTAAGAACAGCTTGCAGGCAATCATCAAGTGGTTAGCGCGTCGGGCTGTCGACTACAGTATAGTGCAACGTGTTCTCTGCCCCAGGTTGTATCTCTTTTTGCTCAATAGTAGCACATATGCACTATAACGGTTTGATCAAGATGCAGGCGGCAAGCCGCATCTTGATCTAGATGATGATGATGACGCTGATGCTAGTGGCATCCACTGTGATCACTTGTCGCCACGGCAACAAATAATCACTTAGGCTGCGTAATTAATTACATGTTACTATATCTATTGTACCATTCTGTCAATTCCGGCTTTATCTGGTGAAGTTCCTTATGCTAGTGACGATTCCCGTTCCCATATCTTCCCCGCTTTTCAGCCACCATTATTCCAATCGTTAACTGATATCCGCACGTGGTCAGTTTACGCTGACAACAGCTTCGCACTCTAGCTCTTCTGAAGGGGGACATTCCCTACACTTTTGAATGGGTAAACATTTTTGCATGCATCCATTAGAATATGACGTGTCGTCTCCAGATTTTTTTTTTCTAAAGCAGACACAGGTTTCACCTTGTTGGGAATATTTGCTGCCGTATGTTCTTGTCCCGAATTAATCTGGGTTCCGGCCCACTCCGCAGTGGAGGGCAATATGAGTTTGCCCACCAGCAGGCCCGAGCGCGCTATCACACCGAGCCGCAGCCGCGGAGAGGGAAGAGGAGGACGCAAAGAGCCAACCACTGGTCACGTACAAAGACATAGTGGAATATTACAGAAACGGGAGACAGAGCTTCCCCGAGCCACACCTCAAGTCAACGAGGGAGCAACAGACAACATATAGGCAGATCCAGACAGAGTCGTTTCCCCACCCCGATTACTAAACCGCATGTACACGAGCCAGTACGGGCAAGAATGCCCCGTGTGTCACGAGCCAGGTACACTCCAACACATGATTGCAGAATGTAAATTTAGCCAACAACACCCACCACTCCTCACCAATCCTAACCCCAACATGATCCCCCTACCCATCCAACCCCTTAGAGAGCGATGGAAGATCTTGCTGTCCAGCCCCGCCCTGGAAGACCAGCTTTGGCTCGTAACCAGGGGCCAGGCGGCGAGAACAGCATATGGATTCCCGTGAAGTGGGAACCACTTCAGTCCGTCGAATGCGCTGAAAAGCTCATGAAATAAAGTTTTTCATTCATTCATTCCCGAGGCAGCCAGCTTGGGCCTCAAAAAGGAATGCACTATACTTTTGTGCTCTCAAAACTTTTTTTTTTTCCAAATCTCGTGTGCCACTTTTGTAAGATCTTCTAAACTTTTTTCCCGTCCCTTGCGCTCCAGTTTACTGTCTGTGGTTCGCGGTTCTCACGCTTTTTCGTTTTTATGACTCAGCGGATACGCATACTTGTACCTTCTTGATCGCCAGCTCTTTGGTCCGCTTCCTCTATTCGACGTCCGCCGTGCACAACTGCAGACAGCTGCAACACAACAAATCGCCTTCACACTTAATGAAAACAAGCAGAGCTTGAAAAGGGCCTAGTAGGTGTAGCTTCGTGTGTCACCGTGCCTGCCACAAAGCAGCAGAACGATGATGCCTTCATACGCACGCCTACGCCCTGCTAGAGCGCGTGTGTGTATACGAAGAATGGATGAATGCTATGAGCGCCCGCTTTGAAACGGGGCGGTGATTGCACCACCAAGTTCTCGTTATTATTTTGTCCAATGTCCTACCCATGTTTAAACAAATACACATGCGTGTTTAACGCTTGAACACCTTTGAAGGACACGTGATCGATCAATCCCCCCCCCCTCCCCAGCCATGCCACTGTGGCAACATCCCACGGGGTCTATACGACGAAGAAGCTAGGCCCACATGCTACACATGAGTGGTAATCAATCAATCAATCAATCAATCAATGAATCAATCAATCAATGAATCAATCAGGTCACCTTGATTGATTAATTTTGACGAATGCATGGATAATGGAGCATAATGCATGCATTTGGACTGACATTCAACAGATTAGTTGCCGGTCCAATTTAATTTGCGTATACAGGTCATTCACAGGAAGAAACTGAACAAAAGAAGCGCCAAATACATAGAATTGTGAAAAAAGAAACTGCTTGCAACCACTCATGGCAAATCATCTAACACCCCCCCCCCCCCCCCCCCTATTTTGGTTATGTAAGCAAAACGTCTTGCACGTTAATTTGAAGTTTGTTTGAGTTTTAACGCTAGCTGGCAGATCGTTCCATATTATTGCTTCCTGAAATTGGACAAGCCACTCGCTACCCATTATGACACTGTTGATTTAATTACTATAGCCCTGAGGCCACGTAAATATTTTTTATTTTTATTTTATTTTATTTCATTTAGTTTTTAATAAAGACGTTTCGGCACTCACTCATTATGACACATCAGCAAATTGAAGTTACCATTTAAAGCGTGCCTATCTTCACGAACAGGTAATACGAACAGGCTAAAAGGAAGTGAATTGTTTATAATACAGGGAATTGTAAGACGATATCATCGTTAGTATTATAAGGATCGGCTCGCGTTACAAATCACATTAAAATCCTCGCGAATACGCATATCAGCCCACCAAGTCACCTCCTTAGATTACATCATATCTGATCATCGCACCAGTTTACTATTACGCTGTCTACGCGATCGGCAAGGTTTTGATCACACCGTTTCTGGGATCGGCCCATTTCGCTACTGTACTGTCTCTGCTGTCGGCCCTCTTGGCAGGAAACCAAAGGACATCCGTACAGGTAACCGGAAGAAGGGAAGGGGGGGGGGGGAGGGGGAGGCAAAGAGAGCTTGTTTAAAACGTAGCTGTACTCTAGCTGCAATGTAATCGCAGGCGAGCCTTCACACATGTCTCGCGTATGCCATGGAACTATAGTACTAGTCGCCCGCACTTGGCGTGCCCATGAATGCTTGCTCGCGAACGCTTCGCCCTTCCACAAACTTCCAGTGGCTCGTACAGTTGCTAAACTTCTCCGTGTCAGCACACGTGTGGTGTCTAAACCGGGTGGATGCCCTCGGAATAGAATTTCGTTGTCGTAGTATACACTGGGTTACTCGATCCTGCATGCATTTCGCTCGGATATCTACACACGCGTGTGCACGGCCCTCCCCGTCGTCTCCCGTCCTCCCACCATCTCGTCTGCTCCGGTATACGTGCTTCTCAAACAGGGTCTAACTCCTTTCCCGCTTTCTTTTGTTTCCTTTTTTTTTCTCACGGCGAGTCACGACTTTCTCGAGCACAAACACGCATTCGTGTATGCAGTCGGCACTGTGAGAGAGCAGGTCGTCGAGGAATGAATGGCGCGATCGGCGGCAACGGCCGCCACTTCGGACACTATTATCGTTTTCCTCGCGCGCGCGCGCTCCGGGTGGGAAGAGGCGGCTCCGTGGAGACGAGCGCCGAAGAGTGCCGCCTTTCACGGGACCCTCCTCCTGCTTGGGGTCATTCTTGGCCCGCTTACATAGTCGCCCCTCTTTCAGACACCGCTCGACGACCCGGCAGACGAGGGCCGCGGTCGGGTCTGCTACCGCATCCTGGCTTGACTGCCGTCTCTGTCATGCCGCTTGCTGCCCCCGCCGTATATGTGCGTGCGAAACGCTGCATACCGCGTTTTCCTGCCTAGGCCTGCGCTCTCTCTCCGGTTGTGCGGGCTGCTCATGGACTATACATTTCCTGTACTCGAAGCTAACCGTGATTTCTTATTCCTTGTTTCTTCCATGTTAAAAAAATAAAGAAATATAAAGCAGGTGTTGCAAATGGTGGTGACATTCACTATCGCAACACCTTGGCACTTAGTGAACAAAGCGTTCGAGAAATATATAGCAAGCACGCAGGTCTTTTTCGCCTCTCCCTCTGCAGGATGTTTATCTAAGGAACAGGTTCAGTTCTCGTAGCGTGGGCATCTGTCCTTGAGACCTATAACGACAAAACGAAAGAAAGGTATCCTTTTTTTCCGCATACTGAACACCGGAGAGTGCGGATGCCTGCCGGCTATTCTCAGGTGATTGCGGTATGCGTCGACACACCGCGTAGTCCGTCGAGGCGGCCGGAGTCGCTATACCGCCGCTCGCACTCCGCGTCGTTCAAAACGCGGACCTTTCATTGTGCGCTGGCACACAGGCGGCGGCGGCGGCGGCAGCCGCCTTGGACACTATTATGCTTATTTGCTGGCGGTTTCGAGACGCCCAATTCGCGTACAGTTCGCCCGCGAGCACGGCGAGTACATGTGTACACTGCACGCGTGCACATGCGAGCTGCCTCTATATGCACCTCCGGCCGTTCGTGCTTTCTTGTCGGGCGTTTCACTCTACTTGTGCGTGTCTGTGCGTCCACACGGCCGTATGTATATATGTGTGGGTCTTCGCTTGCACGCGTGCTGTACATATAGACACTTATTCTCGGACCATTGGCACGGCGCTCGCGGTTTCCTTTGTGTACGTACGCGGAGCAGCGCGCCTTCGCGAGGTGCCCATGGTTGCAAAAGCGCGTCGTCTCGTTGCCTCTATCACGCGCGGCCGCGTGTAACGCTTGTTCTGGTATATCCGCTCACCCATTGCGTAACTAAGGTTCAGCGAAGGGCCGGCGACTGGGCGCGGTTGCGTGCGTCGTGAGGTGAAAATATTGTTACCAGGCTAGTTCGTTTCGTCGCCATATACGGTGTCCGACCTCTCAATGCGTGCATGCGTGCACATTTCGAGATGGGATAGTAGGTGGCTGCTGCACCGCTCACAAAATTATTATTTTTTTAGTGTGTGTGTGTGTGTGTGTGTGTGTGTGTGTGTGTGTGTGTGTGTGTGTGTGTGTGTGTGTGTGTGTGTGTGTGTGTGTGTGTGTGTGTGTGTGTGTGTGTGTGTGTGTGTGTGTGTGTGTGTGTGTGTGTGTGTGTGTGTGTGTGTGTGTGTGTGTGTGTGTGTGTGTGTGTGTGTGTGTGTGTGTGTGTGTGTGTGTGTGTGTGTGTGGTGTGTGTGTGTGTGTGTGTGTGTGTGGTGTGTGTGTGTGTGTGTGTGTGTGTGTGTGTGTGTGTGTGTGTGTGTGTGTGTGTGTGGTGTGTGTGTGTGTGTGTGTGGTGTGTGTGTGTGTGTGTGTGTGTGTGTGTGTGTGTGTGTGTGTGTGTGTGTGTGTGTGTGTGTGTGTGTGTTGTGTGTGTGTGTGGTGTGTGTGTGTGTGTGTGTGTGTGTGTGTGTGTGTGTGTGTGTGTGTGTGTGTGTGTGTGTGTGTGTGTGTGTGTGTGTGTGTGTGTGTGTGTGTGTGTGTGTGTGTGTGTGTGGTGTGTGTGTGTGTGTGTGTGTGTGTGTGTGTGTGTGTGTGTGTGTGTGTGTGTGTGTGTGTGTGTGTGTGTGTGTGTGTTGTGTGTGTGTGTTGTGTGTGTGTGTGTGTGTGTGTGTGTGTGTGGTGTTGTGTGTGTGTGTGTGTGTGTGTGTGTGTGTGTGTTGTGTGTGTGTGTGTGTTGTGTGTGTGTTGTGTGTGTGTGGTGTGTGTGTGTGTGTGTGTGTGTGTGTGTGTGTGTGTGTGTGTGTGTGTGTGTGTGTGTGTGTGTGTGTGTGTGGGTGTGTGTGTGTGTGTGTGTGTGGTGTGTGTGTGGTGTGTGTGTGTGTGTGGGTGTGTGTGTGTGGTGTGTTTTGTGTGTGTGTGTGTGTGTGTGTGTGTGTGTGTGTGTGTGTGTGTGTGTGTGTGTGTGTGTGTGTGTGGTGTGTGTGTGTGTGTGTGTGTGTGTGTTGAGAGATAGTAGGTTTGAGAGCAAATGCGCGTACAGTTATTTATATAAGTTTTACCGGCGGAGAGTAACGTTGCTATTCTGGCTTGTTAGGGATACATAATAGCCGTAAACGTATAGTGCGCTGCAGACAAGGGCAAGCAAATAGTGCTAAGCGTGTCCCGTTCCTTCTTTGTTTGTCCTTGCTTGCAACGCGTTACGTTTCCTCTACAGCTGAGACATCGAGGAAGAGGTGCTATGTGAGGTACACTTTTAAAAGGAACATCTCAGTGTGCTGTTCCAACACTTGGGACGGCTCCAGCTGCCGGCACCGGCGGAAGCAATCGGCGTAGAAATTTTTGCAGCGATTGACTGATCTCATACACAGGGAAAAAGCAGCCCCCAGCAGCAAGTTGTCTGCCGGAAGCATGGCGGAAGGGAACAAAGATGGCTGGAAATCTGGGCGCCTAAGGACGTGTGTAAACCCCGGCAACGAGCGGGGGCCTCAGAACTGGCGAGTGAGGCACGACTCAATCACCGCTCCCAACCCGTGGGCGATCGTCCTCCGAGTTTATACAGCAAGGCCCCGAAGAGACACGGCGCTGTCTCCAGAAACGCCGTCGAGAAGACCTCCTGGCTGCGATCCCTGATCTCGATGACCCTCATCGGCAGAGCGCCTATTCCGACGGAGGTTCTTTTAACCAAGGTCGGAGGAGGACACGCCACGACAGACGACATTACCGGCCTAAGTGAAGTACTTGTTGCCAGGCAAGGCAGCCTGGCAACAAGAGTGCATGACCTCGTGCGGCAACGTGAAATACTAAGGTCATTCCGGCGCAAGTACTGGTCTAAGGCGTTGACGTCATTCCAGGACTGGGTCCGGCCACCGGACCAGTGTTAAAGAAACATTTTGCTCACTATGGAGCCTCACACGTAAAGCATCTGCAGTGAGCCATATACCAACGCCACCTAGAGTCTAGGAGGTGCTAAGCCATACTTAGCACGATCTCCCTTCCCCTTACTTAATTCCACAATTAGACTCCGAACCTTCACTTCAACGTACAATTATCTCATCTCACAGGGAGAAATTCGCTCACGTACCGCGATCGCATGTTCCCTTTAACACTTCGCCGCACTATGCTACAGCTGCCCGGTGAAAGTTTTCCACATGCTGAAACGAAAAAAAAAAAAAGAATCTTTAAGACCACGCAACCGAAGCACGCGGCGTGGAGTTATTATAATAGGCGAATTTCGTAGGTCTTGAAGTGCAGGATGCAACCGTCAGTTGGCGACTACTGTAGGTTATGTTTAGGTCGTGAGTTACTGTACGCATTGTTCACGTACCGAATCTAGAAGTTACATCGTCTTGGCCAATATAACGAAGATCAACCATCAGAATGTGCCAGACACGATTTGAACGACCGGCCGCTGCTTGAACCAATTTAATTCTTCACCTAATTCATAATTTCCAATAATATCCTCATGGGTCGACCAGCTTGAGTTCGCTTATCTCGTCACGGCCGAATGCGGTGAATCTTGTCCAGACAGCAGCCTCTACGCGTGCAGTAGGAACGCGGGTAACTTGGCCATGCAGTAAGGGAACGTCGGCAAGAAGAAGGAATGCACACGATCACAAAGTCGTGAAAGAGGCTATTTGGTGCAACATTGTTTCAGGAATTCACTATTTAAACTGTGTGCGTCGTTCGGTTAACGTCTCCTTCAAATTATTCTGTCACAAGCAGAAGCCACTTTCAAACAAATATAGACAAGACTGACTGACCGGGGAGAAAAGTAAAGAGAAACAGTATATAGATGCCACGGGAGGAGGCGACAACGTCAAATGTGAAGGAGGCGTTGAGTATAACCAATGCTGGTCAAGGGCTTGAAAAGAGAGAGGGGGAAAACAATGCTTTAACTGTTGTATTTGGTGGGGCAGACTTGGAGAAAACAGAGTGAGAAAAATAGAGAGAAAAAGATAGAGAGAGAGATGGCTTCGTTTGCGACTATACTGTGCAAAAAGAAGAAAGAAAAAGACCGGGGAACATGAAAGCAAAATGAAACAAGCACTTGCACACAACGACACGACTGCAAAGTTGATGCCCCCCTCCGCCTCTCGTATTTTTCACCACAACACGGCGTCTTGAGCTCCGTGAATCTTTGAAAAGAAAGACGTAAACGTTCTTTTGAGACTCCTTCGCAAGTCTGTTGAATGCCTGGCGTGCGCATACATACACAACGGAGACATCGGAATACCGAGTCAACCTTTGTGGGTTGTCACACACGGACATACCGCTTTTCCCACGTATGCCTTCGCACTTGACGCGTGTATGGGGGGAGAGAACACAATATGGTAAACATGCGCATAGGCAAAACAACCTCCGGTTTCACAGTCAATGATTCTCTGTTTGTCAGAGAGGTAAAAGAGCGAAATGAAAAGAATGTACATATATAACAGTTATGTTGTTCCCTGAACGAGGATATGCTAAACTGGCGATGACAGAGAATTATGGCGGGGAAAATTTCAATCTCTCTTGTTTAGCACGATGTTCGGTTGCACTACTTGCCCCATGTGTTTGCCCACGTTTCGTTTCATAGCCCAGGTTCCTCTCGTGTGCCGGCACGACTTGAGCAAGCTATCACCTTTATATTTTTATAATCTGCACTCATGTATTGCCCAAAGAAATGCGCGCGTATCGTACGCGTATACTGTAAGTGAGCTTCATCCAATGCCACTAACTGTCTTGCGCACGAAGCAGCATTATCCTATTTTAACATGGCATGCCGCCTAAATAAATAAATAAATAAATAAATAAATAAATAAATAAATAAATAAATAAATAAATAAATAAATAAAAATATCACGGTGTGCAGCCCGATAATTCAGATCCAATTGCAAAAGCGTAGATGTCGCGCAAGTTATGCGTTCTGCCGTAATGCATAAAACATTATAAATTATATTTCTTTTAGATGCGAAGCATCTTATGCTCAGGGCTATGTCACTGCCTCCCTCCCTACCTCCCTCCATCCATCCAACCGCCGTGCGTCCACACCCCTACTGCGCAAGCGCATCCTCCTCCCCCTCCTCTCCTTGTCTCATCTCCTCTCCTCTCGGCATTCCTCCTCTACTCTCCGACGCTCCTCTCCTCTCCGGATTGCGCAACGAATGGCAACGCCTGCGGCTCCGCGGGCGATAATGCGAAGCAGCTTAGGTTAGAGGCGCGACGGTAGGCGCCCCAGAGGAACCGGCAACAGTGACCAATGCCGCGCGCGTTCGGTGCGAACGCGGGCACTGCTTTCTTTTGTTGCTTCGTCCATGTTCATGTGATCAATGTGATGTCGATGAACATAGACATGATGATGATACAGACGCAACGAACATTGTCTGAAGCACCTTTAATATTAAACGCTGCACAGGGTTTCTTAAGGAAAGATTGCAATTGACGATTTGTTATAAAACACCAGTAAATATTAAGTACTGCATATACCTAGGTTCAGTTTGACATTTTTCTACATTTTCTTGCTTTTAGAAATATATTTGACAACGATGTGTCTAAAGCTACGTTAAACGTACGTATACGCTCGAACAATTCAGTTTCTCGCCTTAAATATACGGCCGAATGGCGCGGATCCATAAGGAGAATGCTCTGCCGGAACCTCATTCCGCTAAGCTTCCACTCCCTTCAGAATATACACAGCTTAAAATCCGTACAGAGCTGGTTTATTACACATGCATACATTCCCATCATCATATATGCTAGCTAGAAACCTGTACAAACAAACGGGAAGAGTACATGCCGTAGCGCATTTCGACGGTGATCCGTGCTTGCGCGGCGGAGGGCTCGCTATTCTAACGAAAGAGGCGTTAAGAAGTGACTCTATAGGCTTTAAGTACGCTATAGAATACGGGGTTAGAGTATAATGTACGTAAAGCGCAGAATAATCTTATGTCGAAGCGCCGAAATCACCAAACATAATGCGGCAGGCTCTCTTACCAATTTTGAGGCGATGGTTAACATAGCAACTGTAAACGCCATTCGTAAAGCTTTAGAGGCAAAGTGTCTGCCTGCCACGGTGTGGTTAGGGTTCGATACCCGCCGCAACGCACTTCTTTCTCGTTTTTATTTATTTTCTCTCTCAATTTGTTTCCTCCAGTGTGTCTGCTATTGCGAAAACACTTCCCCGCTTAGCGTGCCTCATAATGAGATCGTGGTTTTGGCACGTAAAACCCCATAATCCGCCCCTCCCCAACACACACACACACACACACACACACACACACACACACACACACACACACACACACACACACACACACACACACACACACACACACACACACACACACACACACACACACACACACACACACACACACACACACACACACACACACACACACTGCCACAAAATAGCGCATAATCTAGGCACGCGGCGTGTGTCACGCAAGCCAGCGACAGAAACACGCCAGCCCCGCGGCAGCTTCAACAGAGGGGGAGAGCGCATACGCCTCAAACAGCCGACGCGACCAACGGACTCTAGAAGCATCGACAAGTTACGCGAAGGCGACGTAAACGAGAGAGAGAGAGAGCGCGCCGAAACCCCCTCTCAGACCCCAACACAAACGGCGAATTGAGAGAGAGAGAGAGAGAAGCCCGAGCGCACGCCAACGGTTGAGTCACCAGCCTCCTCGACGACGCTCCGACGGCCCCGGTCGAAGATGCGAGAATTGACTAGAAGATTCCCAGGCTTTGTTCATGCTACGGGATCACGACTCCCATAGGAAGGTTCGAGAAGTGCCGGCGAAGGCTATAAAAGAGCTGTGCGGGAATCGGAAGGGGGATCAGACCGCGCCGGTGAAGAGATGTGACGTGAAGACCGAGCGTCTGCGGAAGAAGGGGATTCACCGGTAAGCTAACCGACGAGTTCATCGAGCGTCAGGAAGAAGTTCCTTCGAAATTCGCCCCGAGCTACGCCGAGATCGTCCGGCTCAAGACCAGCACAGGTGAATACGATTGGACACTTTGTGTTCCTGTTGATTTTGTACTTTACGTGTTGAACTCCTAGTACTCGTTGTTAATTATTTTCCAGCGTTTAGTTAATACCCATCTGAATTGTATTGTGATGTATCTAGCCTAAGTGCGCTCGTGTGTTCAAAATATATTCAAACTGCCTTGTTTGAATATATTTTGTTGCATTTTGACAACTCTGGGCTCTGACTCGGTCTTTGGACCACAGCCGGCGTCCGCTGGCGCACCAGAGGGCCCCTTAGTAATTGTCCGTGCTTTCGTGGGGTTGTTTTCGGAAGCTGATAAGTCGGCTTTGGAATTTGGCCCAGCGTTGGCGCCTCGTTCACGGGGTGTGTGACAAAATTTCTGGTGTCTGCGACAGGACTTGTGTGGTGCAAATTGTGTGTCCATAGTAGGGAGAAAGAGCCTAGGGTTGTTTACATTGCCATCGTAAACGATGTTACACCACGTTTCGCTAACTTGCGTGCAGTTTGATAGTTGAAATCTAGGCAGATATTTTTTGCACGCGGCTAGATTTTGAAGGGCACCATGGATCTCGAGAAATTAGTTGCCCTTGGTGAGAAGATGAGTCTTTCCGGAGCGGAACTACGGAAGTAGGTTAGCCAGAAGGAAAAAGAAGCTGTAGTAAGAGAAGAAAGAGAGGCGAAGGAGCGACAGATAAAAGAACAACGACAAGCTGAAATAGCTAGGAGAGAAAGACAAAGGCAGCAGAAGTTAGAATTCGAACGACTACGTTTGCAGCAGCGCACAGACGCTCCCGCTCAGGCAAGAGTCGATAGCACTGAAAGGGAAGACGCTAGCTTCCGTCTGAATCCAAGCAAGCTGCTCGTGGCTTTCGATGAAAGAAAAGATGACTTGGATGCTTACTTGCACAGATTTGAGACAGTTGCTAAAAGCTAGAATTGGCCGGAGGATCAATGGGCCAGTGCGTTGAGCACGTGTTTGAGTGGCGAAGCACTTAGTGTGTACGGTAGGCTGACGCCAACGGATGCCTCTAATTATGGAAGGGTGAAAGCCGCTCTACTAAACAGATTTAGGTTCACCGTAGAAGGCTTCCGAAATAAGTTTAGGACCGGAAAGCCCGCCGATGGCGAGACTGCCACGCAGTTTGCCGCGCGGCTTAGCCACTATTTTGATAGGTGGACCGAACTTTCAGAGACTGCACAGGAGGGCGGTGCGCTTAGAGAGCTTCTGATCAAGGAGCAATTCCTCATCAGTTGCCACCCGAGCCTGTCACTCTATCTGAAAGAAAGGAAAGATAAATCGCTTCAAGATATGCTGGAATTGGCAGACCAATTTTTGGAAGCGCAGGGAGGCACCAATCTCTCCAAGATCAAAAAAGAGGGGCCAGAGGATGCAAAGAAACTGGCATCCGACGAAAGAAGTAATCCTCAGAAGCCTGTTCCGAGATGTTATCTTTGTAACTGACTGGGCCACCATGCTAGCAATTGTCGGAGCAATATTACGCGCCCCAACGATGTCATATGTTTTAAATGTGGGCAAACTGGGCACAAAGCCGATACGTGTCGCAGTGGAAGGAAAGAAGCTCCCCAAGCATCCTGCGCGTATGCCCCACCAAAACACCAAGAAGAAGACATCAATGCTGACTTTGTAGAACTCCGAGACGGAAAAATAATTCCTGTCGTGAATGCTGTGTTGACACAACGCCCAGAATTTCCCGTTAAAGGAGTTCCTGTACTTGCCGGGAAAATGGCAGTGAAACCAATCACGGTGTTAAGAGATACCGGCAGCAGCACAGTGATCGCGCGAAGGGACTTGGTCAAAGACGGTGAGCTCACGGGTGAAACTAGTTTAGTTTACCTGGTCGACGGTACGGCTAAGAAGCTTCCCGAAGCCAAGATTGAGGTCGAGACCCCATATTACAGCGGGAGGGTCACTGCTCTTTGTATGGACAACCCACTGTATGACTTAATCATAGGAAACATCGAGGGAGTTCGAGGCCCAGACGATCCGAAACCTTTGAAGGAATCACCGAAGATCGAACTATCGACGATCGAAGGACCACGCGGAAAACCATAAACAGCCGACGAGAACACCGCGGCAGCTGTCACCCGAGCTCAAGCAAAGGCTCAGGCAAGGCCTCTCCAGCCCCTTTCCACGCCCGATTCCGAAAAGAAACCGACCTGGACTCATAACTACGCGAAACACTACCGTCGGAAAACCAAGGACAGAAAATTCAAATTTAAAACCGTTGACGATTAGTGTGTGGTGCAAAGTGTTTTCATGAGTGTACTGCTTGTTTATTCGTGCATCATGAACATTGTGTATAGTTTGTGACTATGTAAACTACTCTACCACAGTTTTGTATAATTGTACATGCTCTATTTCATATTTTTGCCTTGTTACGCGAGAGGTATGCTATTGTGTAGTACAAGTGTACTTGTTAGGCGAGAGATGTGTTATTGTGTAGTACAAGTGTACTTGTGCTGCACACACACAGGCACGCACGCACGCACGCACGCACTTAGATCTGAGAATGACAAATGACAGCAAACAACGCGTCCTGGTGGCTGCTCCACAGCCAGATCTAGTGCACCGTCGGGCCATACGTATAAGTACTCGTATGTTTATTATGCTGTTTATACAATACGTTTACTCCGCTGTTCTTGCAAGTGCTCTGTAGCGTATATATATATATATATATATATATATATATATATATATATATATATATATATATATATATATATTACATATATACATATACAGAACGGCGCAATAAGCTTATACTTAAACGCATGACCCGACAGTTCGATGCTTGTGGCGGTTCGACAACTGTGATGACGCACCGTCTCGTGTCGCCTTGCCTTGTCAGATTAAGTGGCGAAAAGGCTTTCGCCACGTCACGCAAACTGCCACAGGCAAAAAGAAGAAGAAAGAAACTGTGAATTGGTGACGCTGGTCAAAGCGGAGCTGGACCAGCTAACGGTAACGCAATCGACTGACGGTTTATTGCACTATTGCTGCTTTACCGGAATCTTTGTCCTATCCCTACCAAATGGTATAAGTGCGCATGCTCGTCCCAATGTATACCGCAAAGCTGTTTGTTTAAGAAGCAACCACGTGCACGCGATATTCAAGTGAAGGCGACAAGCTATACACCTAGATACGCGATGGGCGGACCCAGTCGCGCTGTTTTGTCGCGGTAGGGAGCAATCATACGGGCGCGACAAATTTCCATTGTCCGAGTAAGTATACAATCGGACGCCCGCAAAAAATTGCAAATGTGCCCCGAGAATGACGTCGTAGCCAGAGTGTACGAGATTCATAGTTTTAATATTCCGTCATCGCCAAAAAAAAAAAAAAATCTTTCGCGGCTCAACAGTGCTTGAACAAACCGCTGATGTCGATAACCACGACAAAACGTCGTCTATATTTTGTCTTCAGCGTGCATGTTGTTTGCGCCTTTACATTTATCGCCTGCGTCGACTCTACTCCGCATTTTCCTGTACAATGCATGGAGAGTTTTCTCCGTGTATATGCTTGGTGTAGATGCGATATTTTCCATCGACTGCCTCGCGCTCTTGGAGTGATCTTTCGACCTATTATCCGCATACACGAGAGGACGAACGGTGCTAACAAAATATAAAGTTTTCCTTAAAAACTGCCCTTTGTAAACATCAGTGTGCAGCTGCACGTCATCCGTAATGCGTATCGTAATGTCACTGAGTGCTTCATTTAAAAGGAATGCCTAATCCTGATCACCCATTATTTCTGAATTGGGACATACTTTATTTCTAGAATTGAGAGAGAAATAGATAGAGAGAGAAAGAAACAACTTTATTAGTGGTTAGATACATCACTTGGCACTGGATATTTATATATAGATACGTCGCATGCAATATTGTTGGAGAAAATTTTTCGAGCTTTGCTCGAGAGCAAAACAAGCGGTGATATCACTAAAAATAACAACACTATAACGCAATCTGCGAACAGCGCTTCTTTTTATTTAACAGCGTGCTAAAGGCAAAAATGGGCAGGCCGTATATAAGCTGTACAGCTCGCATCATGGAGCGAGTGTCGTGTGACAGCACTTGGAAACGAGTCGTGTATAGTATAGCGATATGTTACTGCGCGGCGGTCTGCGTTCCACTCCCGTAAACAATCAGCGGTACGAATAAAAGGGGACCGTCTTTTCTTCCACCATCGAGGCCACGGCACGCGAAACATTGAGAAACAGTGTGCAGGAGCTGCGACAGCTCACCGAAAAAGGAGCCTTCGTACACAAGAGCGGCCAAGTCTCTGGCAATGCACGCATATACACAATGCGGCCGCTATGCCATGAGTCAAGAGACAATGATTGACTCGCTGAAGCGTGGTCGGTGTGGGAAGCATGGAGAAAGAAAAGGAACGGCCGACGCTATAAGGGGAAAATAAAGAAGCCGGACAAGGAACTATATTTTGATTTTCTTTCTCGGGCCGTTCTTTTGTTTCTTTCGTGTTGTTTCGTTCCCGCGTATACAGGCACGACCAAGCGCGCGTGTTTGGTGCGAAATGCGCCAAGTTTCCGTGCGCTTGCCCGCTTTTCGAGAGGATTGGTTCAGGACTCGTCTCGCAATACGCACTTCCGCCGTTCTTTCTTCGCGCTTATCCCAGTTCTCCTCGAAATTGCCGTCCTGCAGCCTGGGTTATTCCGTTCCCACGACTGGAGTTTTTCTTTCTCTTTTTTGGGGGGCTAATCTGTGTGTATTCTTTTCTACTTTATTCTCTCTTTAAGCTCGCGTCGTCAGTGCTTTTACACCTCCCTAAAGGACACGAGAACTGTAGCGGCCGAGAAAGGAGCCCGAGAATTATGCATTAACCCGTATTTAAGGGCGCTATGCCTGGTCGCGTGGTTGCGGTGTGCAATCTTGACGCATCTTCTCAAGCTCCCCCCCCCCCCCCCCCCTCCACACATACACACACACACACACACGCGCGCGCGCGCGCGCGCTTACAACAATTTTTTGTTCCCCCGCTCTGAGCTCGAATACCACGAGAGGGCAGTTTCTTCGACATTTTCTTTGTGCCTTTGCCTGTTTCCCCCTGGAAACTCCTGTGTGGGGGTGTTACGGTCTTTGGACGTTATAATGTATCCTCCTCACCTCGGCAGAGATGGCGGGCGGGGGGTATATGTGGCGGCCCGTTGGGCCTCACGCGTAACAAAGTACAGGGTATATACGGCGTATACAGTTCATAAGAGAGGCGTGCTCCATGTATGGGCGCGCACGTTTTGCGAGCGGGAAAGCTCCGTTCTCCGCGACGTATTCACCTGCCCGTTCCGTTATAGGCGCATAACTTGTCTCGCGCACGCTGCCGCTGTTACGCGGGCGTCCGAAGAAGAAGGAAGCGCTGATATGGACCACACAACTTGATCGACGGCATACCCCGGATATTGGTCAGAACGTTTCGCAACCGCACGCGCGACCATACGTACTGAAAATATTCCAGCTTTGTACAAGGGTTATACGGGCTATAGGGTATCTCGCTATAACTGCTATAGGCTAAATTAAGTTTCGCCGCTCGCTTTATTTCCGTTTTGCTGCAAAACCCGACGGAAAAAGCTATTAACAGAACGCCTTCGTGAAAATAGGGAAAAAGTAAGAAAGAGACGAAAATGGAAAAGGCATGTAACTAAAATTGCCCTACCTTTACTCTTTTTTCAAAAGAAAAAATAAAAAAAGAGAAAATGTATACCCGTTGGCTTCTTTCCGTTAATTCGCTGGATTATTTTCGGCCCCCACTTAATTTTATCTGTTAAAGTCTTAAACGTATGCCTGTCGTCTTTCCCGTTCGGGATGAGCTGTGCTGTGTTAGTGCTGCACGGCGCCGTCACGGCAGTTTGTCCGCGTGCCCTCAGCAGCCTTAATATTCATTTCTCTCTTTCTCTGTCAATTTTGACACCAATGTATGCTTTCTTGCTTGCACCAAATGAAGCCTGCTTTCCTCAGAGGCCTGGCAAATGCGGATCACAGGCCTGCGATGAAAATTTCTTATTTCTCGCAAGAGGCCATCATGAGCTTGTGTCCCTTTCGAGTTTGATTTTGCCTTTCGGGAATATTACCGCAAGCATTGCTCAGGATATAATCTTAGCGCTAGCGACCAGGCACACTCAAGAACGACGACGAACAGGAGCGCGAGCTTCTCGCTGTTTTCAGGGGAATAGACTAATAAAAGAGAGAGAAAAAAAAAAGGCAGTTTTAACGCATGCGTAGAAACGACATCACGATGTAGCCAAAGAAATCAATGACAGCACATACGTGATGACACATTAGGCAAGCACGATATCTCTCTGAAGTCTGAGCATAGTGAACCCTCGTCGGCACAGGCTTTATTATTCTGTGTTATGAATATTTTCGTCAGAACCAAACGTGGCGTTCTGCTAGCGCTCTTGCCAATAAGTACGTTGCCACGAAGTCTTGGCTCACATCCTCATTGGTAAATAATTGGTAAATAAAGTAAAAACGCTCAAATTTATTTACTTTTAGATATTGCTGCTCGAGTTGGTCAGCCACACCGTAGTCTGTCGAATGTATATACTATATACATCTCGGCGTGGCTCACAGAAATGGTGTCAACAGCTACTCCTGCCGAACACTTAATTATTATATCTCATGCTTTGTGCAACAGCCTCACCTGCTGAGGCTGTTGAGACCATTTCTGGTGTCAACACACCAGAAATGAAATTGGTGCGGCCTGCATCATAAGGCATCGCGTCGCGTCGCCTTATTTCACGTACCCGCTCATCGGGGTGTCGACGGCAATGAACTGGCGGACAACATCGCCAGTTCCGCCGCATCACGTGGAATTTCAAGAGTCATTTTATCTACACCGGCCACTATCAAAACTAAAATGCGTGCGTCCTCCTATGCCTCGTGGAGTGTTGCCTGGTAACGCGATAGCGCAGACACGGCACTCTACAACTGGATGCCGAATGTCCTAAAGATACCCCCATTATTTCCGCCTCGCAAACCATGCACTCACTCAACTCATCACCGCTCACGCCCGGTTACCTCTCTATTACTTCCGCTTTCATCTATCTCATCACAGTAACTGTTAACTTCCGAGATTGCTGATTTAATTAAAGATCACCGTGACTTCACTTTTAACACCCGCACACTATACTTCACTTCTACTTAACCAACGGAAGAGAGCACTCATAATCCGTCTTTATCGCCTCATTTCCTATTTCACCTTCCCTGTTTCCTCTTGATTATTTCGATTTGAAATGCATGCGTACCTTCCCTTTCTCTCCCACCCTCACATATTCGTTTTATTTTCCTTTTCTTTTTCTTCGTCTTTTCAATCAGCCTTTGTTCTTTAGTGTCCTTGCTTACGCCGACCAAGGTGGAGCCATGCTCCAAGTATACTGCTGGCGGAATTACTGATATCCATTCTCATACTTGTCATCATCATCATCACTCATCTCACTCCGCGACAACGCCTCTAAGTTTTCCTCTCGTTTTTCCCCCTTTCATGGCACATCATATTATTCGGTACTCCGTATCGTTTGTTTTAACATTGGCCTATCTTCAGTTATGTGCTAGACTCCCGCCATTTCTCAGTACCTCAGCGACGTCCCATCTCCCTGGTCTACTTGGGACACCTGCCTTCCCCCTCATCCCGCTCCCATGTGTAGGGTAGCAAACCGGTTGTGCTGAACTGGTTGACCTCCCTGCCTTTCCTTCTCCACTCTTTCCTTCCTGCCTACCACCTGAATGAACCTGCCTGTCCTCTGCTCTTGCTGGCCTGCCTTAACACCTTGGACCCTTTTCTTCTCTTCCCCTACGGCCTTCTCCTTTAGCCTTCTTTTTTCCCCTTTCATCATCTTTTCTTCAGTGTTTCTGACAACTATGTTTTAATGAAAGCTGTCCAGATGCATCCCACCATGCTAATGCTGACCTTTGGTGTCTCGGACGTTTGGTCGTTCAGCATACACTTATCACAATTGGTTCGCTTATATCTCGCATTTTTTTTCCCCAATTGGCTTTTCTCTAAAACTCCTTTGGGTTTCTACCCCTTTTCATTTATCTTTAATTGGTTTAAACCTGTCATACCATTGGTGATGCAGGTCTCCCTCACTTTTATTTAGGTTTCTTTCATCGCTGCGCTAATAATATTCTGCGATATATCATTAAATAAGAAAATAGCACTAAATAACACTAAACAAAAAAAATTTCCCTTAATAGAGCAACAAATTCAGAGACTGCCTGATAACGAGTAATTATTGAATGACCGCAATTTATCGAAACAATTTTGGCATCTAAATGAGTTTTCTGAACTGGTGCTTCTCTGCAGCATTCGCGGTTTTTCTGCAGCAGAATCATTCGGATGAGTCCTCACCTAAATTAGTTAAATTGATCTTTCTCCCCCGAGACTCCAATATGAGTGTTGCAATTTCTTATATTCGAACAGGAACGAATATTTGATGATTTCTAAGAGTAAGCTTTATAATAGAATACAAATCGGATGGCAAACACTATTCAATTCGTGTAAATAAATATAGATTATTCGCACCCCTCTATTAAAGCATTTAAGGGGCTCCTCACCAAGTTCGAACATCGCAAATGGACAAACGCTGCGCGTAGATCACGTGGCAACTGATGTGCCTGCGAAGTATCGCAATGATATACGCCGCGAAAACAGCCGAAAACTCAAACAAAAGGACGCGCGCCCTTCTTCTTGGGAGAGCCCGGGCCTCTTCGCCAGCAGAGGGACGTCACACGCGTGGTGCTTCCGCGTCAGATCGCAGTCCCCGTAGTGCAAAAATAGCCAGCACCACATTGAACAACTACGGAACAACAACTAGGGAGCTAGGGATAACAACGTGGGGAACAACGTGACATGCCTCTAGAGGACGCCAAACCACCTTTGAAAACGTGCCACGAAGCAAGAAAAGTAGCCCTTCAAATTCGTTTTTGAGGTAGTAAGATCACCCCGATCGCTGCAAACGTTTTAAAGAGAGACCATGATATATCGTCAACCCGTTTGTTTAAAAGCATTAAAAGGTATTCAACAGACTTAAGCGCCCTTCGCCCATATAAACCCTTGCCATAAAGTCTTGTTTCCTTCCGTCAGTGAAATGCATCGGACCACGCCAGATTCTGTAAAGACGCCATGCCGCTGTTGTAAAAGCTGCTTGTCAAACACAATAAGAGTAATGTTATGGTATTACTGTTATGGTATTACTGTATAAACATAAAAGGTGTTCAACTTCAATGTCAACCGCGTTCTGAAAAGACGCATGATCATATCGTAGAGAGTATAGCGCGAATCTACAAAGGTTCATTATGATTAGGAAAGGATGTAGCTGATCGGATTGGAGCACAGAGACCGGACAGCAGCTTTTAGCCCCGGAGGACGTTTCTAGTCTGTACTAGAAGAAGAATAAACTTGAACTTGAACTTGAACTTGACGCGGGCAAACGCCTGTCCTCGCCCAATCTCTCCTTGTGCTCATTTCTTGTGCGCAAGTTCGACTGCCCGAAGAAGGTTGAAACAGAGCAATTGAATTCGAGGTCACAAGTTGGACCGTATTTCCATAATTTCTAGCATAAATTTAATCAGCTATAGAGAGCAGGCAAGGTGTATGCGTCGCTTGCGTTTTCAAATAGAGGAAATATGGCATCACTGTACGTCCTCACATATGCATCGACAGCAGGAGAGACTCAACAAGTTTTAGCTGATAATAGTTCCGTTCTTTAAGCGCCTCAGTATGGAAAGGAAGAAACCGTGATCGTATACATAGTGCCATGGAGCAGCGTACGCATGTCAGACTCTCACCAACTTTTTTGTGCGTGACCACGTTAATGGCGTTTTGCATTTCCTAGCATCACAGCTACTTATGTAATGTCGGCCCTCTCCATTCCTGACACAGCTGTAGGCTGCCACCCCAAGAAGGCACGTTGCGCGCCCATCAAAGCTCTTGGTCAAGAAGTGCATATCACAGCCTTCGCCGGCTCCATTACAACATTACAACTCCTGCCGTTTGCGCAAGAAAGCTGCTATTTGCATTTTATATCTCGACCCAGTTGTTGCGTTTCCCTTAGCCTAGGTTGAAACTGTTTTCACGTGGTTGAAGAAACAGAAAAAAAAAAGCAAGCAAGAAAGAGTCAACACAAAATAAGCACGCAATGTGGAGCTGCTAAAATGCTGCAGCTTTTGCGCTATAAAGAACGAGTTTGTGTTTGTGTGTGCGTGTGTGTATACGTGCGTGCGTGCAGCGTGTACGTGATTGTTTGTGTGTGCGTGGAGGGGGCAGAAGAAGGGTGGGGGGGGGGGGGACTCTGTTTTCTTTCAACTGCGAGAAAGCCTGTTGAGGGGGGACTATAATCGGGCCGTCGCTCCGTTCCGGGCGCGTGCGCATGCAGCGCGAACGCGCGCTCGTGTCAAGACGTGCGTAATTGGTGCGGCCTGCATCGTAATTGGGCGCGCTTGCACACGGCATCTGCATACAGCGAGCACCGGCTTCGCAGGCTGCGAGCACACATCCTGACCTGCAGCTCGCACTGAGGCGCCCACGATGAGAAGCCATGACAGCGCGTGGGCGGCAATGACGCACTCTGGTCAGCGCCATGGTGCCACTGTCAGGGCGCTGATGTCCTGTCGTTCATGTCTGCATGCTGTGCGAGTTGCCCTATAACGCAGCAGTTGTCGTGATTCGCGTTTCAGGCGTGAGCCTGTAGGCGGCGTTGATGTCGCCGCGTCGCTTCCTCCTCTGCTTCTCTCGTCTCGTCTTGCTTTCATCCTGTGCGACGAACATGTTCGTGTAGCGTGCTTATACCATACCTCCGTCGTTTTGTCTGGACGACGCCTGCCATCGTGCGGCGCTTCGCGGCGCGGTGATTTCTAACAGTTTGCATATCATAATCTGCATGTGACCCCTTCTGATGCGACGCCATCTATTTACAAAGCAATTTCGCCAAACATGACAAAGTTGGGTCGGCCAGCCTGACTAACACACTTCACCCTGGTTTGTTTCGTCTTTGTTCCCGTATAGAAAGGTTCGCTTGACAGTTGTAACGCACTTAAAAAAAATGGGTGTGTATGTATTCAATAACCCTATTCTCATTCAGCTCCATAAAGGTGCAATAATACTGTCACCATGTCCTACCAGTAAGGCGGCTGACAACAGTGCTGAAGACGACAAGGGCGCAGACTGATGCACGCGGACTTGTATAATGTCATGTTGTGCACCGCTGAACTCATTGTAAACAGCTCGTAAATAATATCGATGGTTTGACGAGGACGCATGTCGAACGAAATAAATATAGTGAAAACGCCGACAAAATAAAAGATAGGTTAAAAACTTTCAGGACGTTTCGGCTTTCGTACAGAAGCCTTGTTGCTAAAAAAGTAAACTGCTCGAAGGGGCGAGCTTAAGCTCATTTTAGTACGCGACCATGCAAAGCATCTTACGTATGGAGGTGGAAGATTGTCATTGTTCCGATTCAGCGTTTTTCTTTCTTTTTTCTCTCGTAGTTTGGATAAGGAGATATTCTATATACTGACGGTAATTCGTGTTTCTCTCTTTTGTAATTACGCTTGCCTTGACCCAGTCAATCTCATTATTAACAGCCACCGCGTGCTCTTCAAGCCCGTTGGAGATGACGCTCTTCTTTTTAACGCGGTTCGTGTGTTATTGCTTGAAGCCGGTGTTCGAAATGTTCGCTCTCCCCGAAATAAACATGGTCACAGTTTGCACAAGGTGTATGTATAAACCACGCCTGGAAACTTCTCTTTTCTGAGCTGGTCTTTCACGTGCACCCGTTCATACTGCAACTTCAGGGTGGCCAGCATGGGTCCACGTGCACGTCAAGTGTACGCAGAACACTTGCCAATGCTCCACTGACACCTGACACGCACGGGACTGCGGCGCGAGCTTGGGGCTGCACCTTGCGCGACGTCGCGAGGTTACGCATGCGCTGCTCTACGGACCGAACAACAATTTTTGGGGTATACGCACTCGGAGAGTTCGTGGCGTACCCTGGACAGGTCGGATGCTCGGCCGTCTTCACTGGAGCAAATACTGTGCGCTCTTTGTATCCGGGAAGCGGCGACTGAGCGTTTGTGGCAAGCCGGGTGAACAGCTGGAATCAGAACGCAAGTAGCGGCCGGTGCGTGTATCCTTCATGAAAACACCGAAACAAAGGCGGCTATTTTCGTTTTTTAACATCCCGTTTATACTTTTAAATGTACTCCACCTCTCGCTCTCCTCCCCGTAACAACATGTGCAGCAGCCCTTCCTATGGGTCGTTTGGAAAAGGTGAAATTGCTGTTTTTACTGGTGCAACGGTGTATCCATAATGGTGGTATGCCTTGTAGTCACTTCAACTCGTCCGTAATGGCGTTAACTATATAGTGTAGCGCATAACATGGTGGCTAAAGCTTGGTAGACGTTTTCCCGCGCTACCAAAATAAACTGAGCGCATGGGCAACAACAATAAAACAATATGACTCACAGGGATGTTAGTTTGCTGACTCATGCTAAAGAATGGCACGGTTCTTTCTCACTTACCATTTGTTATTTCGATTGTTCTACAGTTATTTAGCGAACACAGTTTCTGAGCACTAGACGCTGAAATCCACAAGTTTAGGTGTTGCAACATTTTCCGTCCGCGATTTCGTGCACACATTGACATTGATAAACTGAAACGAGCCCTATGTTGTTCTTCTTAGAGGCAGGCGTGCTATAGCATGGACGCAAAAAGGACAGTGTTATCTTCTTCTCTTTTTTTTTGTTCTTATACTTGTGTCCATGTTAGCACGCCTGCGTTTCAGTAGCTTGAGTCCTTATATATACAAACTTGCTCAACTTGCAGTCGTACTATGCTTCGGTTGGTCCAAGTTAAAGCTTGGATTGACAAGCTGAAAGCACAACTGCAAAGACTGTTTGTGGAGACGACTGAGGCTCGATCGCGGAGAAACCCTGCAGCTGGCTCTGGCATATACACTGGAACTGACGACTCGTTTCCTTACACCACAATGGGGCATATAAGAGCGAGTTCCTCTTACGAAGACACTAGCGTATGCAGCTGCTCCTGGCTACATCGTCTACTTTCGAATTGGAAGAAGACAAAGGAACGTAAACGGCATAACATGTGACAAATTGCTCGGATACGAATGTGGAGCGCAGAACTCGCAAAAAGCTCAACATACTCGCTGCTTGCGCACACGGCGTGGACCTTAGATTAGCACTACATATTTTTTTTTTACTGCAATCGACTCCTTGTGCTGTCAATTATATCAAGAGAAATAGAAAGTGCTATCACCTGACACATGAAACGACAACAAGGCAACTCAAGAACGGCAATTTAAAGAAAAGGAACGTTCGTTTATCGACATTTTTGTAAATATGCAAATAATTTTATTCGAGAAGCATCTTTGTAGCGCATGTCCAAATCCACATAACCCTCCCCCCCCCCCCCCTTAGGGTCCTTTATATTCATTAAAAAAATTCCACCGGCTGTAGCGCCGAATGCATGACGCTTCTGTTGTAGGGACGTGCGCAAGTGGCCCTGATTTAATTAATAACTTTCACAAAAGCTAAATACGGAACATGTATATACATATAAGGTTGTCTTATTGAAATAAGAGCAGTAAACGAACGTTTCTCTTGCGATGCATACCCGTAGTCCAGATTTTCAATAGAAGCAAATATATAAGCATTTTCATTTCTGACAGCACAAGCATTATTATAAAAAAAAAAAGAAAAAGGCCGGCAGTTCCCACGCCCTGTGGGAATCGATGATATGGGAAGCAGAGCCTACCAAGTTAACGAAACGACCATGACAGCACCAAGACGCAGGCGGCTGTTTCATGACCTACACGACATGCATGTCATGACATTGACCTATCATTTATGTTCGTCATACACTCTTGTCATACTACGCCAATTTTGGTACATACCAAGTTAACGACACGACCACGAGAGCACCAAGACGTAGGTGGCTAGATAGATAGATAGATAGATAGATAGATAGATAGATAGATAGATAGATAGATAGATAGATAGATACTTTCAAACTGGAACATTCTTAAGAACATTATGTCTGTGTAATAATGCATGTACATATATACGATGTGTGTGCGTGCTTGTGTGTGCGTGCGTGCGTGCGAAACGTAATATAGAGTTCAATATCTTAGACCTTACCAAGCGATCACTGCTGCATACGAATGCAGCCGCACGAGTTGTACGACATGAAATGTTTTGGGCTGAAACACCGGCGTCGTGCAGCCTGCGCGGCAGGGCGCGGTGGCCAGACAGGGTTCGAACTGCTTGTTCGCCGATGCTTCAGCCCCGCGCTCCGAAAACCCACGGTTTGGTAGTTACCTTTCATTAAGTCTTCTTCGATGACTCGTCATGCACGAATTAAAGTTTCAACGTGTTACGTTGTGCTCTCGGTGGTATGTGCTGCCGGTGGTTCCCTCTTTATCGATGCTTTGTGTTCGAGCCTCAGAGAAAGGCAAAGGAAGTTGCTGGCTTTGATGACAAATCCGTGATTATTAATGCGTCTGTCATTTCCAGGACTTCACAAGAATGGAACCAGCTCCTCGGCGCAGCTATTGCAATTGAAGTAATCGCAGAGTTTCACATGGCCTTGCTTTGAAGGCACTTAAAGAAACGTCCAGGAGGGCGCTGGCGAGCTGCTTCTTTTGAGCGCCGGCAGCTAAACTATGATGAGCGCGCCGTGTTATCCCTCATACCGCGCGCATGTGGAAGATGGCACCGCGGTATGTCCTAGCGGCCAGTGATCGACAAATTTAAATCAGCGGGGTCAGTGCAAAAAATTCTGCTACCTGGTCGCTAATATCTCTTAATGTTCCCGCGTAATCATTGCACCGGTTGGCAGTTGTTTTTCTTCACAGACTATTTTCCTTCGACAGCTGGAATGTGCTGAATTGGGCTGGTTGGTTCATGACGAAGGGGTTAAAACAGCGCGAGGGACAGAACGAAAGCGGCGCTGTGTATATGTCGTCTCTTCCTTCGTCCTGGGCCGGTATTTTGTAACGATGCCTTTCCGGTAATAATGTCTTTTCGCGCTGATCGCGCTTTGTCAGTGGTCAGAGCGACGGTCCGCTCGCGTTATCAACGGGATCAGCCGGCCGTGAGCCGTGGAGGATAAGGCTACTATCGAATAAGTCATAAGGTATCAGCACAAAATTGCGGCCCTGTCCTTCGCGCTGTTTTTACCCCCTTCGACAGCCTTTCTTGCGAGCCCTTACGTGTATGTATGTATTGTAACACCTAACATCAAAACTCCACTCGCGCAGCGAATGGAAACTGAGGGACAAAGTTTCAACCAGAGTCATTGGGATAACAATAGAGAATTGGGGTGGAAATGGGGCGTTGTGGGATGCGGGAGCGCAAGGCGAGAGGGAGTGAGGAAACGCCCACAAGTTATTCAGCGTTCAATGCGCTCTGTGTGTGCTGAGCTGGCAGCTGCAACGACTGGCTCGCCGCGCAAGCGATCGGCGATCGCGAGCAGATATCGTTTTTCTTTGGATTTTTGTTTAGCGAGGGCGATTGAGCAGTCTAAATAGGTGCACGACAGCCATTGTGTCACCGACTAATCGTGGGCGGCTGTGGCGTCGACGACGGCGTGCACACTTGCTTAACTGCCGTGTGTACGCGCTTCACCCTGCTTCGTCCTGCTTCGCCTGCGCAGGGAAGCTCGCCTCTGGATAATGCGGCACCGAACAAACCGCAGGTGACGCTGCGGAAGCCTCGCAAGACCTTGTTGACCCACTCTTACAGCTATGCACACAGGCGCCATGGCAGCAGCCGTTCGCCCCCTTTGTAGTTTAGCATGCAGAATAATGTATTCAAGGAACAGAAGTAATGTTAGCGTAATAGGAAAGAATAATGGCCTTTTGCAACGGTGTTCTTGCTGGTTAAGAGTGGGCTTGTTTAAGCACTGAAGCTTGGCGCTTAGACAACGGTTCGTGATCGACAGTGCCCTCGTATGATGATGGTGCTGAACCTGTTAAAAATCCGAGGACACCTGAGCACGTCTTATGAGTTGTGAATGCGAAAGCATTAATGTCCAATTGAACGCCGCTGAGCGCTCCTTCGAGTTATGAAATCCTCGCGGGCAAGCGAGCGCGTTGAGACGCTTGGCCAATGCCTCCTAGATAGCACAAGGTCAGTGCACTTCGATCTGCGACGTCATGCTACCTTTTCTGACCGCCGTAGAATCTGATGGGGACGCTCCCGAGTAAGCCGCGGTGACTTTGACGTCACGACTTTCGTCACGCCGGTCTTGACAATGGAAATTTTGGTCCAAGTAGTATGATGTCAAAAGAGAGTGCACGGGCCTAATAGATAGGCGGTCTGGTTTAGCCCAGCGGGTAAGACACTCGGCTTCTTCTATTCTTTTTTTATGCTTTAATTTCTTTATAGCGATTACCGAGGCGAAGTGAGAACGCAAGCGAGGGCTTGCGCGGACAAAGAACGCGCGGATAACGCAGGCTTGCGAGGGTGACGTGGCGCCGCGGCGATGACCTCACGCAACACCCATGGCGCGCCAGCGCCCAGCAGGTGTTCCCTCCGTCGAGGCGCGCACGTAACCTGGCGTCTCAACCAATCGGAATTTAGGCGCCATTTCGCTGCTCTAGACGACAGACGCCGGCGTTATCGCTCAATGGGCCATTTGATGCTTTCGCATCCAAACGACTGTGGGGACATATCGTCGGTGTTGTGAATCTCTGCACTTGCCGAAACCTTGCATTAAGGCCACAAATTGCTACGCGATTCAGCGAACAAAGCCCATAGGTATTGCGCAGCGGCAATCTCCTGTGCCGCAGTTTACACCTCCTCCATTCACCTGGCGCTGTTCGTTCGGATTATATATACTCCGCGCATGGCCCTTTCTTATATACGACGCTTGTCGCTGCTCGCGCGCAACGTTAGGCATAGGTAGTGAACTTCGCCGCACCGATCACTAGGCGTTCGAGACAGGTCACACTGCGTTCACCTATGCAGCTATAGATCTCTATCCGTTATCGACCTATATATGTTCGTCCGGTGTTGGCGGAGCTACATTGTATACGCAGTGGGCAATAACGCGCGCTCATCGCCTCTGCAGAGCAGCGCGGCTTTGCCACCGATCGTCGGCCCCGCTGTGCAAACACATTTGTACAGCGGTGCAGACTGCGCACCGATCGTGCAAACGGGCAGGGGGGGGGGGGGGGGGGGGGCTCCCCTCGTTGCTGCTCGAGCGTTTTGTTGCATTTAGAGCCGGCTGTGCCTGCGCCACGGATCCGGCGCGATTCCAGGGAGGAGGCGGGGAGCGGGCAATTCCCGCGTTTGTTCACCGACACGTGCGTCTTGGCACAGGCCGGTGGTGGGTACACGGTCGACGGTCCGCCCCGTCGCTTGTTCGTAAACGAGCGTGCGCAAGTGTGAGACTGTATCTCTTTTAAACGACCTGAATGGGCGGCGCGCTCACGCAGTTGCCGTGTATATATAGTTGACCGGCTATAGATGTGCGTCCCTATATATAGAACAATATAGCTGTGTCCTGCTTGACTCATATGTGTAGCGATCTGATATACGACAGCTGGCGTACGTGAGAGCGGTTAACATACCGGGTCTAAAACAGAGCAACTTCTTAAAAATTGTTATTTAAAAAAACAAGAAGGACAAGTGATAGTTCTGCGTGCATAAAACGAACCGCATATACCGGGTTTCCCACGTAAATTGAGCCAAACGTTAACAATATGCAAATGCCGCGTAGCTGGACAGAGCCAAGGTAATGTTTTTTGCCTTCGCTTGAAGATGCACAGATTATTTTTTTTGCATTCCGCCTAATTCCACAATTAGTCTTAATAATTAATCAACTTCTCAGTTATTATAATTACATGAAAAGTGTCAATGAGAAAATGGTAGAGCAACATGAGGAACTCCCGATACAGCTTTCTGTTGCTGAATACGTGCTATATATATACATTTTACAGGAAAGGGAAATCGTAAAACCGTTTTTCCGAGCATGAGAGAAGCCCGCAAATACACGCAAAATTGCCGCGCGACTGGCAGCTCGAGGCACCTTGCGTGTATTCGCGGGCTTCTTTCATGCTTGGAAAAACAGAGAGAAGAAAGAAAAAAAAAACTTGCTTCATTTTAGCTGGGACACTTGTTATATATATTTCGATATTCTTGTGGTTAATAGCCGGAGAGATAATACAAACATAGATGCCTATTCCCGAATACTAAATTGGAAGCAACTTTAACGCAAGCAATTTTTCCCTCAAGAGTAAAAGAGAGCAAGCAAAACAAAACATAACAAATACACAAACGACACTTACAGTGATTGACGAGCGATATATGTTATCGTTCCAGTATACTGGCGCACTCCCGCTCAAAAAAAAAAAAAAGTGAATTCCTGTGTTGACACATCGATCACTCGGGACGCTGTGTCGTCTTCAATGCTGCCCCACATTGTGAGCGTGCGGCTGCAGTATTCTTGTTGAGACAGCTTCACAGCCCCTTCGGTTTGAACACGCTTCATGCGAGCAGCTCTGGGCATTTGTCTATCCTCATAGCAAATGTGCATTTAGGCTGAACTTCTATTTCCAGCCATGGGAGGGCTTTAACCGCCCTTCGAGCAGCTTGAGTAAGTCGAGGCCGTACCATCTATATAGGTATATGCATGCCTTATGTGCAATTTGGCATCCCGTGAGTCGTTGTGAACGCTTGATGTTTGTTTCGTAAGCAGCCGAGATCTAAGATGCAGGAAGTCGTCGAGGAATGCAAGAAGGATAATTCAGCAAACGGGCAGCCTGCACGTTACCATGACCTAATTGTTCGCGTAACATCCAACCAATCCCTGGTTACCTACATACACGAATCTTATGAGATAAATGCCTTTCTATAGAATATTATAATTAGTACTATTAAAATAAGAATACACGGTAAATCTGTTGCAAACGGAGTGTGATATATCGCTTGGCTTAGGCGTTTTTATTATTTATTTTTATTAGTTTATTTGGGTAATTTTAAAAGTTGCATTTCAGCCTCTGAACCAAAACAAAATACGACAGAAATTGTTTCGTTTGCTGTGCAGTCATTTCGTTTAATAAATTATAGTAGACTCTTACTCACTTATACGCATCAACCAGCAAAAAGTTCATTTTGGACCCGAACCTCCACCCCGGCAGGAGGTAGGCAAGGGCCCAATACATCGAAAGGAAATTCGGCTTTATGAATGCAGCACGATTTATCAAATCAAATCAAATCAAAATTTATTCCAACATACAACAGATGTTGAGGACCGTGGACAAAAAGCCAGCAAGGCTTGACGTGGTCCATGGCCCCATTTTACCGACGCCGCACTCTACACAGGCAACGCTAAGAAAACAGTAGCAGTGGAACAATAACCTCCAGCGGGTCGATATCCCCCAGCTCCATCACGGAAGCGGAGGAAGTCGCCATCGCACTCGCTTTCCAAGAGGGAAGGAAATCAATCAAATCGCTGACAATCCTAACAGATTCGCAAACAGCATGCAGGAATTTCCAAAGAGGAAGGTTTGGTACGAACGCACACCGAATTCTCACCAAACTCAAAGAAGAATGCCAAAAAGAATTTATCAAAACGATTACATGGATACCGGGACACGAAGGGGTCACAGGGAATCTACATGCGGATAGAGCAGCCTGAGGATACGTTCACTACTGGGCCCTCAACACATCCGCTGTAGAGGACCTAACGCCCATCGATCCCGATTACTCGACTATATTAAACTACTATAGATGGAATCGTATGCTCTAGCCGCCACCCCACAGAAAACTAAAGACTGAAGAGGCCACCGGTCTGCGTAGGCTACAGCTTGCATAAATTACACACGATATAACCCTCAGCCTTTAGAGACAATATGCCCATGGTGCGGGTCAACACCAACACTGTACCACATAACATGGGAGTGTACATCACACAACATAGAACCTCACATACCAAATCCAAATAGAGATCAGTGGGAGGCACTGTTGGCCAGCTCAGACCTAGAGGAACAGATCCTCCTGGTCAGAAGAGCTAACAGGCTTGCGGAAGCCAGCGGAGCCCTGAAATAGGGGCCCCGACCATAGATGAGCCTCGCATGACGCCAGCTGAATAATTTATTTTACAATAAAGTTTATTCACTCACTCACTCACTCACTCACTCACTCACTCACTCACTCACTCACTCACTCACTCACTCACTCACTCACTCACTCACTCACTCACTCACTCACTCACTCACTCACTCACTCACTCACTCACTCACTCACTCACTCACTAGGGTGAGTAATGCTGTGTTCAAATGGCTCTCAACCAAACATCTAATTCTATACAGGGTGTTTCATTTTAGCTGCATCAAATTAAAAAAATTGCCTGTGGCAGATTGCACAATTATAATCCTTGATCTAAACTACTCGATGAGGCGGCCATTACTTTCACGAGAAATCAAAACGCCTAATTGAATAATTAACATAATTACGCTAATTAACTCTTTAATGAATTATTTGACGGCACATCTTTCAATCTACAAATTATAACCGCCGAGTTCGCAAGGAACGAATTCCATGGAACGAATTTTCAGGACTGAACCAGTTTCGAGATATTAATTTTCAAAGTGTCCGGCGAAATGCATGGGTATTCCAGTTAACTTTGTGCTTCAATGCGTAAAACAGCGTTTCCCTCAAAAAGAATTAACTGGGCTGAGCGTGCGTCTTCATCGCACAAGCAGAAGCCAGCGCTGCACCAAATTTCTGCCCCAGTTGTTCTCGCTACGGCAACACAGGAAGGGATTTACTACATCCAGAAGAGATGTCTTGGATGTTGTGTATTTAAATTGAGCTCAGTGATGTGGGGACACTTGGAACACTTCAACGCGTTTGACGCAGTAGAGCACAGTATTAAAGTGCAGTCGCGAGCAAAAGTCCAGACACCACGGCATCATAAAAAAAGTTAATATTTTTCTAGGACAGCCACACAACCTGGAATTGTCTCAGATCATTGCATTGGTCGAATAGGCGCACGTAGGCTGAATTTCATTTCAGTCTGGGCTGCGAAGAAAAAAAAATGAAGATCTTTTTTTTTTTCGTGGCATTTGTGGTCTCGAGACTTTTGCTCGTGGCTGTAGCTGTGTATATTAAGCAAACCTTTCTTCGTGGCTCGATAACCGCGCTGTTCCTGACGGTGATTATTATTTTCTTCTTCCGAATATATCAGCGACGTTTAAACTATTAAGCGCGCGAAAAATAAAAAAAAAAAAAGAAGGAGACACGTCAAAGAGGACAAGACCAGAGTACAGTACAGTAGATTGAATACTGAAACAAATTTCAGCCCCATGATTTCAAGCTATCAAATGTAGAATGTTGGTCCTGTGTGTGCACATTTACTATAGAGATTGTCATAAACGCTCTAGCAGGCTACAGAGGATATCACCTCAGGACAACCTCTCTGCGTTTCCTCAATCAATTCTCCTCTCTCTCTTCGTTTAAGACGCAAGAAGGCCGATCACTTTTATTCGTAAAACGTACTCAAAATCGTGGTGCAAGAAAAGTGAGCGAGCGAGAATCACACAAAGGAAAAATAAAATAAGAAAATAAAATAAAATGAAAAAAATAAATAAACAGTAAAATAAGACGGCTATACCGTCACTCGCGAAGGTGAAAGCACGCAAATAGCCCACTAGAGAGAAAAATGGTTAATTAAACTTCTACATACATGAAAGTCATTATTGCAGGAGTTATTGTCGGGACATATGACAGAGGTACGAGGGCACATCACCATATCGCTTCTTGAGAACAGGATTCTTTAAAAAAAGCTTTTGAATGTTTAAAATAACATTTGCGAATATTTCAGTTAGAGCCAGAGAAAGCAAAAAAAAAAAAAAGAAAAACAAAGGTGGAGAGGTCAACCAGATGAATGCCTGGTTTGCGCACGCTCTACACAGGGGTGGGGGGGGGGGGAGATGGGAGGGCATGAAAGGAGGAAAATGCATCCTGCATGGAAAGAACGATGCATCCTCAAAAAATGAAGAGTGCACATGTGACCAACGAGGTCACGTGTACACTCTTCACGCACATCTTTTCTTTTTATATTTTAATATTTCAACTTGCTTAAAATGGGCCTAGTGATATCTTGTTGATGTTTACCCTTGCGGAGGTATCATGAATAACCCTATAGATACAAGGATACGTCGGTCCATCAGGTATATCACCATTAGACGTAATTCTCGGGGTATAACTTAGTCACTGGACTTGTCCGACGCGCTATAAAAAGACATTATATCATATTCTGTTCCAGAGAAATGCCGTACTAATGCTATAGGAAAAAAAAAAAAAAACTTCACATCTGTGAGCGTTGAAGGACCACGCTAAAGCAGACTATCACGTGGCGTCTAGAATTTGTTGTGGCTCGGGCAAGGAAGTTGACAGGGGGTACTATGCAAACATCGACTTGAACACAGCTTGCACACAGCTTGCACACTGGCATCAGAAAAAAAAATTAAGATTTTGGCACTTGTTAGGCTAGTAGCCCACTATCCCTTTTTTTTCTTCTCTCTCTTCTCTTCCGTATGGAAGTGATGGCGGTTGCGGAAGGTGCGACGGGCAAACCGCGTAGCCGAAATAGGCAAAATAAATTTATACATGCATTTCTTACTTGAGTCAGTGAGAAAATTAGTAAGTGTGCAAGTTTTTCACTCGTACGGGCTCTACTGTCGCAAACTATAAGTCTGTTCTCAAACTAGTATGGTAGCTAGCATGTCATCTACTTTACTGACTCGCGTCAAGAAAAACGGTAAAGTTATCGTTCCATGACTGAACTGTCAAATTCAATATGGTTTTGACATTCAAAATCAAGGTACATAATTTGAAAATGTCAAACTAAAGTTCAATAAATCAAATGGCATGTTTGTGGCATATTTTTATGGAAATGACATATATATGGAGCATACCGATATCTGTTACTATTTTGTCTGATCATCTTTGTGCATTTGCATATTTTGCACGCGCAGCTACTTGCATAGAACAGAGACAAGACTATTGAACAGGAAAATGTGAGCTGCAGATTTGGATTAGACCGATTGAATTTCACTAGATGTCTGCATTGTCCATAACGCCGATTGCTAAGCATGCGATTGACATAATTGGCTGCACATGCATATGCTCGACGCACTTAAGCGTCAGAAGCCTTGGATTCCTATCCAACACAACTCAATGTGTAAAGCACTCTGGTTTGTCCAAGTGCCCGCAGGTTCCCGTGGTGAAAGTAAAGGCCATTTTCGACAACGCGCCGCGTCGTCGTCACTCACACATTCACTCGTTTCTTTCGAGCTTCCATGTGGTTAAGTGACGCACGCGACACGACAGCGAATATCGCGCGTCCCAGACACGTATCAGCTTACCGAGCTCGAATGGAAAGGCCACCCACCTGCACCCATAGGCGGTGACGGAAGGCGCCTCGACGTCCCTTCCGCCCCCATGGAGTTGGCCAAGCCCGAGCGTCCGCCTCCATTGCTGCCGCACAGGTCTTCCGCGTCGTCGGTGATCCCGCCGGCAGCAGCGGCCCTGTTCTCGTAGAGGCGCCACTCGTCCAAGCCGGGGGCCCGCTGCTGCAGCTGGCGCATCTGGTGCTGGAACTGAAGCTGGTGAAGCAGCAACGTGTGCTTGTCCGCGTCAGACGCATGGGGTGCCGCCGGTACAGCGGCGCCGATGAGATCGCTGATGCAGAACGAAGAAGGCGCGCTGCATTTGGCGGACTGTTTGTTCTTGGAAGGAGACACCTTTCCAGGACAGGGGTCTCGGTGGGGACTGCGGCTGCCGTCCCTGCGGCAGCCGGCGTCCGCAGCGGGGTTGACGTTGTCGCTGGACGGCGGCGGACCGTGTTGTCTCCGGCGGTTCTTGAAGACTCGCAGATCGGCTGGCTTCGCCGAGTCATCCTCGTTGTCGCTGGCGGCCATTGGAACGAGGCGAGAGTCATGACACTGGCGCGCAGGAGGCACCGCGCTGCATACCATATAGGCGGGTGCCGCGTGCAGGCTTCCGAGCGGTAGCGGCCAAGGCCTCGCGCCTCGTTGTTCACGCTACGGTGCGCACCGGCCGTGGACGGCAGTTTCTGTTTCCAAGCGGCTTTTTTTGGTGGCTGCCGTGTACCTACGTGCACGCGGGCGGTTGCACTCGGTGAGAACTCTGTTTGGTGCGCCAAGCGAAGAAACGCGGAAACCAGGTTGGTTGCTGGGAACGACAGCGTGCACTTGGCGTCTTGGGCACAGAGGGCTTGCCGCGCACGCAGAACAGTATATACTCAAGCTCTAATTTGGAACAATGCGTGAAAAGTCTCCCTGACGGATCCTAAGAAACACGGAAAGTACAGCCGTTCTCGACATGTGCTGCAGGCAAGGGAGAATTGTCAAAAAAGTATTGTGAAGCGAATCACTGTCCGAGGGGAGAATGGTGAGGCGAGTCTCTTCTTCAGGGTGATCTTCTCCGCACTTCGACGTAGACAGCGAGCAAGGTGATGCAGCGCCGGCTGCTGTCCAACACGAAACACGACGGCAACAACCTAACATAGGGATCAGTTCGATATTGATTCGTGTTGCGGCGGGTCAGCGCACTCAATTTGAATTTAAGTACTCGTCTTCACTCGCTAAAAACGATTCTCGGCTTTGCTCGAAGTGGCAGGCTTCAAACGGTGGTAGGTGAAAGATTATCGATGTCTGGGAGGCTTGCTGGCATACGCGGCTTACAGATCTTGCCGGGACCACCTAGCAGGCTTTGAAGGTGTGCTGGCGGTTCTGGAAAGGAATCACGAGCTATGCAATGACTCGAGTAGAGAGAGCAGAAATCTAAGGGGCCACAGACGCCCGACACGTGATGAGTCTGGTTGGCACCCAGGCTTCTGGCAACTGTGGCCGTAGTTCGCCGAACCACTACCGGCAACGGCAGAGGTAAAGCGACCAGCGCCAGACACCCAAACGGTACGAGCGATGCGATGCAAGGGGGGCTCACCGGTGCGGTTTCGTCGTGCAGGGGAAAAGATCACGCGGTATGCTCTGGGAGAGCGTGCGTGGCCCCGGCCGTGGCGGAGAGCTGCTGCTGGTCGCTGTCGTTTGCGGCGGCCGTTCGTCGTCGGCAGCAAGCAGCCGGAGCAGTGGAGGCCGCAGGCAGGTTCTGCACGGTTCCGGCCTCTTTCCTCCCTCGCGAGGCGGAGGCAGGCACGGCGGCCGCTTGCAAGCACCGCCCACGTCAACGCGCCGCCGCCGCCGCCGTCGTCAATGGGAGCGCCGATTTCGCGTGCGCGTCCCCTCGTCGCCGAGTGTTTGTGCGTGTGTAGACGCACACGCGCGCGATTTCGCCGGCCGCTCTCGCTGAAGGATGCGACTCTCCTCCGGTCACGAAGTGCGGACCGACCGGCCGTCCAGACGTCGCGCCGCACGGCGTATGCTGAAATAACAAGCGTGCCTTCCGAGAGTTCTCTCCTCCCCCCTCTCCTTCTTGCCGTGCCTCAACTCTGTGTGCTATGCATCGGACCACTTTTCTTCGAAACCGGCTGCATGCCATTTCGCCTCACCAATGCATTGGGAAGGCGTTGTATACGTATGTATACGTGATAGGGTCGATGTATGAAGAGCAGAGCGTTCCAGCGCAAGCATGCTTGATTGCTAGTGAAATTGAAATGTTGGAAGTCTCCCGTTTTCGTCTGTTGAAATCGAAGTAGGTCCCACGTACCTTTATACTTTAAACTAGAAATCAAGTACAAATAACCTAAACAATGACAAGAAATATGAGGTGTCTTGGAGGGAGGTAGGGAGGGAGGGCATAACGGTTGCGATAAACTTGACACTCCTTCCTCGGAGTTCTCAACACTGTCATAAATCTTAGCTGCCAATTTTTCCCATGGTTACGGAGGAATCGTTAGCATTGTCTCGACACCTGGGCCGGTATTTTGTAGTGATGCCTTTTTGCGCTTATCGCGCTTTGTCAGTGGTCGGAGCGACGGTCCGCTCGCGTTATCAACGGGATCCGCCGGCCGTGAGCGGTGGATGATTAGACTAGAGTAGAATAAGTCATAATGCCTCGCTACAAAATCGCGGCCCTGCCTTCGTCGGAGCGAAGCTAAGAGGGAGCTTTACAACTGCACAATCTATCAAACTACTTGGTTTACAACTTACTGGCAATAGATTAGCCCTGATGAGTATCACTGCACATTCCAAAGGCACGTGTTCTACCTTTCCTATGAGCTTACTGTGTGCAATATTTCCTAGATTCGATAGGCGCTTGGAATTTGTTCGACAGCAGAAGCATTTAAGGGTTGTTCTTGGCAGAGGATTACCATGCACGACGCGAATAAAAGAGTTGAAAGAGCAAGTCAACACACTCACAAACAACGCTTTGTTAATTAGGTGAGGAGGCACGACATCATATTTAATACGTGCATACATTGCATACATTCACCAGGCAAGATGAATTATGCTAACTGCCGTCCTTCATGGCCTATCAGGCAGCTCTGGAGAAACCATATAGTGACTATTGTAAACCTTCGTATATGCTTGGGTACGTATAAGTACCACCTCAATCTTCCACCGCCTCTGTGGTAATTGCCGAGTCTCATCTGCCCCCGTTTCAGGTAATAAGGTTTGTCAAGACGGCGTGTCGTCACTATTTCCTCTAGGTCTCTGAACACGCCAACTATCCACTTTACCGGGTGTTTCACGGTAAATATGGGTCTAAAGTGCTGCGAAAGCACCGTCTAATCGATTACCTAAAGGAGTGCGACATGCAGATTGCTCGCGCCAAGTAGGTGGTTCTGCCGTTCAGAAGAAAGAAAGTGAGGAATTTGAAATGTTTCTTGAACGGCCCATCATTGAAATCATACGCAAGCATCGTTTTCTTAGTGGGACTATAGACCGCCAGATTAAATGGACCCAAAATGTATTTGGCCTTGAAGGCCAAATCAGGTCCACTATAGATGTTCTTCGTCTCATTGTGGCTACGAAGGGGGATGGAACATCTGCATCACTACTCCTTGTATAACTGCACTAGCTCACGACAAAATGTTGCCTATTCTCCAGCGGTTTTATTTATTTATTTATTTATTTATTTATTTATTTATTTATTTATTTATTTATTTATTTATTTATTTATTTATTTATTTATATTTATTTATTTATTTATTTATTTATTTATTTATTTATTTATTTATTTATTTATTTATTTATTTATGCAAAACACCTTACAGGCCCATTGAATGGCATTGAGTAAGGGGGGTAACAGTTTTTATAGAACAGAAAAAAAGGTAGCATCAAATCAAAAGGTAACAAAACAAAGATTACAAATAGTGCAGTGGAGCATCATTATACAAAGTTATCAAAGAGTGTATTCAGTTTACCACGAAAAGTTTCGCGGTTTGACATAGATGCGATGGGGTCCGGAAGATTGTTCCAATGTGCAATAGCGCGAGGCAGTGATGATGAGTTAAATGTCCGCGTTTGGCCATGTATGCGCATGAAACTGAGCACGTTGTGAAGGCGTTGTGACGTGCGCGCCTTCACAACACAAGATATCCTCTGCAAGGTATCCCAGTCTTCTCTCCACCGACTTCAGCTGCTACAAGCACGCAGTCTGCGGGTATGTCCTGGAGTTCCACGAGCAACATCAAGCTCACGGATACTGCCAGAGGCACAAGAACCCCCCTCCCCTCATTCAGTGTGATCTATTCATGTTTGCTTGTGCGCGATGACACCACGCTTGTCAATTCAGTTAGAAAGCGAATGTGTCCAAGTTTATGCGGCCGATAAAACTACTCTGCTATCCCTACTCCGAATAGCTCTCTACCAATTTGCTAGCGCAGTTGATGCTTCGCCTTTCGGGCGAAACTGCGACATTTTTTTTCGACTAGTCACCCAGCGCTCTTCACACCCGCCCGTTTCACGTCGTGAGAGTCGTCCAGGAACCCAGATACATTGTGTGTCTCAACAGCACTTTCCCCAGCTTCTTGTGCCGACGTTCTGGCATGAGGATTTCAACTATCTTTCCTGGCCTCTGGAACTAGCAACATCTGAGACACGAATAGAAGGCCTTCGCATTAAAAATAAAGTCCCAGCCGGTACAGCGATGCAGTTGACTTCACATCGTCTATTTGAAAGATACCAAGACCTCATTCATGTATACACTCATGGCTACTTTACCACAGAAAGTTCAACATCAAAATCTGTCCTTCCAGAGTTTCACGAAGAATATGCATGTCGATTGGGTCATCTTTCGTCTTAAACGACATCGGAGCTTGCAACTATGTTACTCGCCATCGGCTTTAAAAAAAGTAAAAGAAAAAAAGAAACCGTCTTTGCTGGTTCCTTGACGGCCTCTTAGGTGTATTGAAAATGCCACTCTGGGTCAAATAGGCAAACGTGTGACCTACGCTCACCTAAAGAAACTCACTCAAGCTGCAGGGTTAAAAGAACAGGTTGTATTCCAGTGGGTTCCGAGCCACTGCGGAATCAAATGAAATGAAATGGCGGAGGGTTGGCAAAAGCGGCCCATGAAAATTTGGAAACCCGCCATATTCCTGTGTTGCAGCGCGACACACGACGAGTCTTGCGAGGTCTCAAGAGAGAACTGCGTTTGTCTAACTGGTTCAAAGAAATCGATCTTAGAAATTGATCTTATTAATTGACATCTTGAGTACTAGCTAGACTTTCAGCTTCCACGACGCATCGACACCTTCTTACATCGTATCCACCTCGGAACTTCTTACACTGAGCACTTCCCATATGTTTCAAATTAAGCGTGTGTCTTGTCCAACATGTTGGTGTGGTCATGACGACTGCGATGTATATCAGATGTACTATACTCGACTGTTCCAACCACACCACTCATAGACAGCGCCTTGAACAAGAACTACGTTTAATTGACTCACATTGAGCTTTTTCCCTTGCTATGGTGTTAGGCTCAGATTCGCAAAGAAATGAAAGCAATTCAACGCATCTTTGAAGACGCTAGCATTTGTGGCGATATTGATTCTACTGCATTGTGTGTAACTATGTCTCATTCCTGCAGGCTGAAACCTGTGTATACCCCAGGCATATGCGAAGCTTGTTTCAAGGAGAACTTTTCGAGAAATACTTTTGCTCTTAGTGTGTTACATGTTCTTCTGTTTTATTTAAGTATTGCCGAATGTAAGAATTTATTCTTAGCTTAATTTTTTCTCTTTATTATTAACCAAGTTAAAAGGGGCAGCTGTCACCAGCAGACGGCGACAACTCCTGTTTTTTTTTTGTTTAACTTGAAATAAAAAGACCGATTGACGCCCATGGCAAATTACAAGCGCAACGCAGCTTTTGCACAGCGAATAATGCTTTAGTACACACCGTGTGTGTGTGTGTGTGTGTGTGTGTGTGTGTGTGTGTGTGTGTGTGTGTGTGTGCGTGCGTGCGTGCGTGCGTGCGTGCGTGTGTGTGTGCGTGCGTGCGTGTGTGCGTGCGTGTTCTTTTACTTCGAACACGTTTTGTTTTTTAAAGCCAACAAGAGTTACTCGAATTACGTCACTACATATGAATTATCCGCCCAGGCGGACATCATTTGAGAGAAGAACGAAAGCAGTGCATTCGCTAATTAAACTAACTGCATTTTGTTTACTTTTTAGTTATCAACTTTACGACACAAGTTTATATTGGACAGCTGAAGCGAATCGTCACAAAAGTCTAATTCCGCGTTTCTACATTTCAAAATGACAATGTGGACCGAAATAACTGGTGCGAAATTATTCGTTCAGTTTACCTGGGCCGGTATTTTGTAGTGATGCCTTTCCGGCAATAATGCCTTTTCGCACTTGTCGCGCTTTGTCAGTGGTCAGAGCGACGCTCCGCTCGCGCTATCAACGCGATCAGCCGGCCGTGAGCGGTGGATGATAAGACTGGTATAGAATAAGTCATAAGGCACCGCTACAAAATCACAGCCCTGAATACGCACGCAGCACCGAAAGGCGGCTATCTGTCCACCTCCTGCGTGACGTAGAAGTGTGGCGTAAAATGAAGCGTTACGTCCCTCTTCGCACGATCTTATTCCGATGGCGCTGCGCACAACTCGCGATTCGATGCATAGTCACTTCAGCAGCAGCAAGGGCTCTCGTCTTATAATACCAAGCATAGCCAAGTACAACGAAGAATAGGCGGAACACGCTCTCTTCTGGCGGACGCCGGTGCCATGACGGACGACGTTGTTGAAAATTTTAATTAAATTCTGGGCTTCCACGTGCCAAAACCACAATCTGATTATGAGGCACGCCGTATAGTCGGGGACTCCGGATTAATTTTGAACACCTGGGTTTCCTTAACGTGCGTCTAAATCTAAGCGCACGAGCGTTTTTTAAATTTGGCCTCGTCAAAATGCGCTGCCGGTATCGAATCTGCGACCTCGTGCTCAGAGCGCAAAGCCATAGTCAGTATAAGTTACCGCGCCGGGTGAGTTTCTATGTACCGCAGTGAAGGAAGGCTATACCCACGGCATGGAATATTTCGCAGCTTTACGAGAACCCCCGTGCCTGCCTGAATTTGCGGCCGATTGCAACCGGTGTGCACGTCCAAGAAGCGAACCGAGCATGTAGTGTTACGTTACTGATCGTACCGGTTTATAGATGATGTCAAGAATTAAAAAAAAGGAGGCGATGCTCTTCTGCCATTCAAATTTTTGATTTGATTTATTCATTCCTCGCACAATCGAGGTGAGACAGTGACTAAAGGCATACAAATGCCTGACAAAGGTCCCTGCCCCCTATACAATTGGACGTTGGTAACACAAGCATGTTGAACGTAATTAACATGAATTACATGAAATAACATGAATGCGGCAACGAATGCTTTTAGCTTTCGTTGCCGCAAACACTGGTCGGTTCTGGCAAAGCCTCTTCGCACATCTGTGTATAATGTGCGTGACTGCCTGTGGTTTATACAGGATAGACGCCTAAGAAAAAAATTTAAAAAAATTAAAAGAAAAGGATAAAGGAATCAGGAAAAAGAACTTTAGCTGGGCCCCCTCTCACCGGTAGGCCTACATTCATTCGCGACTATAAGGCGAGTAATTTCAGTGCTTCTTTTTTTTTTCCCCACATCTGGAGCAGAGGTACAGTAGGCAGCGCCTCCGACAGGTGCCAACATCGTCTTACATATATTTAGTATTATTAAAAAAAAAGAAACAGCCCTTTTGAGCATGGAAGGTGTTCCGAAGGTCACCTGTAAGTTATAATCTGTCCATCTATATACTTAGCTATGCAATTCGTTTTTATCGTCAGGTCCCAGGCACGTGAATGTAAAGACAAAGAGCGCGACATATACGTATATATTACGTTCAATTCCGTCCGTGAGGTCGGACTTTCCGTAAAGCACCTCTCGTTGAATCTGCAGTTTCTTTGTTCCAAGGGTTTTTCCCTTCATCTCGTGTATTCAAGCGCGCTGGATTGTCCATGTGCGGCACGTTTATCGTGATACTTGCCCAGCAGTGCGCAATTGAGCTATTGCTCTCTATTTTTATTTTAATGCGAATCATTATTTGCTCCCTACCAGGCACTTCGTGGTAAGGTTCCTGTCACGCCTCGTTTCGGGCGTCTCAAAAAAACAAAGAAACTTTAGAACACAGGTCCGAAAGTTGGGTTGAACCAGGCCGCTCGGCATGAAAGCCTAATTCTCGACTCATTAGGCCACACACTTTTTTTTCTTGGATAGTATTTATTTTATCATGTGTAATGCTGTATGGGAGAACTGTGCAGGCCTTATACAACACATAACACATTGATGACCTTAATATGACCTTGCAATGTACACCTTATACACCTTGCCACACAAAAAAACTACAAGCATTTTTGCACTTAAAAGAGTGACCCTTATATTCACTTAAAAACAGTCATGCCCTTAGATTCAGGTACACGTTAAAGAAATCCAGGAGGTCGAAATTAATCCGGGGGGTATCTCGTAGAAGTTGTGTTGTCTTTGGGCTTTGAATTCGATAAGTTGATTTGATTTTCAAGAGCGCCAGAGGTATGGGGATTGCGCGAAGTTCACATGTCAAGCGCCCTTATTGAAGAGTTTTCGTTACCATCGCAGTCCGTAATTCAGCCGATATTAGCGCTCTATTATTAAGCGAAATGCCACAGGTTGGATCCCTAGTCGGCGCATTTTGGCAGAGGCAGAATGCGAAACTTTCCATGTAATACAATTTTATTCCATTACCTAATTAATTTATTTATTTACTTCAAGCACCCTCAAGGCCAAATGACGTTACATAAGATAGTGGTTAATACGTGATAATATGTAAAAACACTTGGTATAGTTCCATGCTCATGGAATATTAGCTTTGAGAGAAAAACAAAACACACACATTCACCAATGCACAGAAGTCCTCAAATGCCACGTAAATATCAATGATTATTTCATTGCTATACAGGGTTAGCTCGGACATTGAAGGATGCATGGTACGTGGTCTAGAATAGTTGCAACTGATGCCTGATGGTGGTTCCTCACTCACTCACTCACTCACTCACTCACTCACTCACTCACTCACTCACTCACTCACTCACTCACTCACTCACTCACTCACTCACTCACTCACTCACTCACTCAATCAATCAATCAATCAATCAATCAATCAATCAATCAATCAATCAATCAATCAATCAATCAATCAATCAATCAATCAATCAATCAATCAATTTCTGCAATGCAACGCATGCCATGCCTTGACTTAGCGCAGAGAGTAAAAACGCCATAATTAACATCGTCGGACTTCATCGCCCAGGGTGCAGCGCTCACGTGGGCGCAGCTGGGCAGTGAAAGGGCTGCGTGTGTAAAATGGCAAATAATTATTCGTCAAAGAAGCGAAAAAATGCCAGGGGAACCTTTCGCCGAGTGGAACAGCTACACTATGCGCTGACTACAGAAAAAAAAAAAAAGAATGGAAATTTTTAGCAGGGTGCCCTTAGCGAAGCTTAATGACTTAGGGTGCTTTAAAACGTGGAGTTACAATTCAATACACATTAGAGACGTCGCCTTTGAGAGGCACATAAAATGTTTCGCAGATACACCCGCGTAGCGCTCGTTGTAACTGTGGTAGAAATACTTCCACGATGGGGGCGAAATGCGAAAACACCCGTGTACTTGGATTTAGGTGCACGTTAAAGAACCACACGTGGTCCAAATTTTGCGTCGTCCCCCACTTCGGCGTTCCTCATAATCAGATCGTGGTTTTGCCACGTAAAATCCCATAATCTAATTTTGAAATTCCAGACGTTTTGCTGAGACTCTATTCTTTTTCGCCAAGTCACCTGCTATTTCTGGCTTGTCTTTATTTTAGTGTCCGTTCAAGTTTCCTACTTCAAAAGCGCTTCTTTCGAATTCAATTAAAAATGCAGATAATCTATTCTTGTATATATACTTACGTGGCTACGCATGCAATGTGCACCGCACGTGGCTACGCATACACTGTGCATACACATGCATACACATATAGCTACATATATTTCTACATGATAAAATTTATTTTGTTTTATATGCACTTTTATTTTTATAATGGTAATCTGGACATACATCTGACGAAACTATTTGCTTTGTTTATATTTTTGAGATGCGTTCTTTTTCGGAAAACAATTTCACATTCATACTTTTCTCCTTGTTAATACAAAATAAGCATGTGAATATGTGCTTTCGATGTGATGTCGTGCTGAATTGGGAGTTGCGGAGGGGACACTCTTTTTTTTTTCTTTATTACATGTGTGTGCAGGACAGGTTGGCATCATGGGGGATGCATGCTAGTATTTCTCTCTTAGGCAAACAATACTTAGAAAAACTTGGCCTGCTCATAGAAACGAGAAAAAAAAAAGACAGACAGTTCGTAACAAAGATAGGCCGGCTAAAACAGGCACAAAGAAGAGATACAATATCAATATAAAAGGTAAATATAGGTCCGAAAACGCTAACGCTGAGTTCATATAAAGTTTCAAATTGGCGCGTGGCACGTCACAACACAGAATTTGCGCAGCAAGTAATTTCATTTAAGAATATAGAACAGTCACTTGCAATTTATTTACTTTGGACATTTCAAAAGGAAATAAAAAAAAATCCGACGACACCTAAGTACTTCTTATGAGTTGCGAATGCGAAAGTATTAATGTCCAATTGAACGGCGCTGAGCGGTCCTTAGAGTTATGAACTCCTCGCGGGCAACCGATCGCGTTGAGACGCTTGGCGCCTTTCGATTTGGCCTTACCAAGGCGCAGCTAGAACGCAGGCGAGAGGTTGCGCGGACAACGAGCACGCGGATAACAGAGCGAGATCGAGGGTGACGTGGCGTCGCAACCAATGATAACGCGCTGGTGAGGAGGCGTCGCAGCCAATGGGAAGTTTCGCTCTGCAACAGACGCCGTCGGCTTTTCGCTCAATGGAGCATTTGACGCTTTCGCATCAATAATCGGTCGTTAGCTACAGAACCAACTCCACGCTGAAAGAAGCTATGAGGATCAAATTGTGCTTCGTTGCTTTTAACGAGAGAACGCTGAGGGGGGTGTCGTGGTGGGTCACCGCCCAGGGTGACGTTGACCCTAGTGACACCACTGGGACTACTTCAGAGGCCATGACCAGCAGATGGACAGTAGGGCGCGCATACAGATATATAGTAAAGGGGCGAAGAACAGAAAAGCAACAGACCTTCGTATTCCTTCCCACTTCAATAAGAAAGAAAAATAAGCTATTATTATTATTATTATTATTATATTATTATTATATTATTATTATTATTATTATTATTATTATTATTATTATTATTATTATTATTATTATTATTATTATTCTTATTATTATTGTCCTCATAATCATCCGCAGCAGGAGCCACGACACGTACCCACTTAAGGGGATATATAGGCCAAGAATAGGGCAGCTGGTGGAAGTGTAAGATAAATAATTACTCAAAGAGGAGAAACGGAAAACGCAAAGTGAAAGACGCCGGAAAAACAAGAATAGTCAGTTTAACAAAAGCAAAATTATGAATGAGTTATCAGTGAAGAGCCTATTAATAAAGAATTTGGAGAACCAACAAATTTAGTGTAATGAATAGTGAACAGCGAAGAAGAAGAGTAAAGTTATAATATGAATACAGTAATCAGTTTTGTTGCGTTTAAAAAATCAACTGCAGCGCAACAAGCGCCCTTGTGGTTATAGCCTTGTGCGGAGGCCCCAAATCGTAGAGTTCGAATCCGGCAAAGTGGTGCTTCGCGTAACCTCTACCTCTGGAGTGACAATCGTCGGAAGGATAAGACGAGGCAGCGTGTCGATTCAATTTAATTGCATGTGTAGAATAGAAGGGGCATTTCTTCAGGCCAGCTGTGCGGGTAGATAAAAATGTAATAAAATATATTTTAACAGCATAGCGGAAGCGATCGGTTGACAACACTTAATGGCACGATAACGGTTGTAAAAACGCTCTTTGGGGGTATTTATAGCTGTACTCAGTGGATATTTTACCTCCGAGGTTTGTGGTGCAAATAAAAACAGCCTATAAAGTGACGGAAGCAGACACAAGATACTCGCCACTTAGCACTGACTTCTACAGATTCACAACCATAACGCTTCCTTCTTCTGCCAGCCGGCCTTCGCTACGGTGCCACATCTTTTTTTTTTTCTTTTTTATTCACATATTCTCAAGGCCCATTCCGGGCATCACATAGGGGGTTTACAGTAAAGAAAATGTGCAGTCGATAACAGCAACACTAATAATACAAACGGACCCACAATGAACATAAGCATATGCAAAGAAACATGCATATAATAGAAAACAGTAAGCATTGTAATCCAAACACAATTATTAATGGATGCTAAAAAAGACTATTCAGCGTTTTGTACAAGTATGTCATGGTTTATTATGGAGGCAACGTCATGTGGTAAATTATTCTAATGGCGTACGGCAGGAAATAGTGGTAAGTGATTCAGAAGACTAGTACGTGCGAACTGAACTTGAACTTTAAAATGGTGATCTAGGCGCGGGAAAAATGCGGTGGGCGGGCTGTATATAAAACAGTCGCGAATGGCGAATGATTTCGATAGAAGGTTGTGAAAGTAGGATACCCGCCGCGCGGTGGCTCAGTCAGCTAAGGCGTTGCGCTGCTGATCACGAGATCGCGGGATCGAATCCCGGCCGCCGCGGCCGCATTTCGATGGAGGCGAAATGCAAAAACGCCCGAGTGCCTGCGTTGTAGTGCACGTTAAAGAACCCCAGGTGGTCAAAATTAATCCGGAGCCCTCCACTATGGCGTGCCGCATAATCAGAACTGGTTTTGGCACATAAAAACCCAGAAAGAAGAAGAAATGAAAGTAGGATAACATTGCCAACAACCTTCGCTTCTCAAGTGATACAAGGTTAAGCGATGCTTTGAATCAGTGATGCTGGAATGTCGTTAGCAATTTATTGTTATAAATCGGGCTCCTTTATGCTGAACTGATTTTAGTTTATTAATTAAGTACATTTGACGTGGATTCCAAGTCAATGACTCATATTCTATTTTAGAGCGAGCGGGAGAGGTGTATACCAACCGTTTAGTCTGTCGGTTAGCTTTGATGTAAGTGACGTCTGATAAATCTGAGTGCTTTATTTTATTTATTTATTTATTTATTTATTTATTTATTTATTTATTTATTTATTATTTATTTATTTATTTATTTATTTATTTATTTATTTATTTATTTATTTATTTATTTATTTATACTGTCAATCCCAATAGGGATTATAACAGGAGGGCAAAAGGAGACAGGGATTTAGTACAAGGCAAAAAGAAAAAAAAACAACAACAATCAAACATGGTGCAACTAGACGTCGTCCAGTCTACAGGTGCAAGTTATACCGCAAGTTCTACAAAGGTAAATTGTACAGACAAAATGACAAAAAGACACTGGCGCTTGAGGTAAATAAGAACAAAGGCAAAACTATAAAACTGTTTTAAAATTGTGACGCTAGCAAACCGCTTTTGATTAGTTTAGAAAAATGGGCTAAGGATGTGCTACTGGTAATGGAGGGGGTCAGGTTATTCCATTCTCTGATCGCCAGGGGAAAAAACGAGAATTTGAGGGCATCTGTGTGGAATCTGTAAGGAGCAAGTGTATGAAAGTGTTTCTGGCGGGTAGTTCTTGCTTCGGATTGCTTAATATAACGGGACTTGTCTATATTTATGTGGTTGTGTAAGAGTTGGTACATTACCTTTAAGCGTGCCAATTTTTCCCGGTTTTTTATGGTTAGCAATCCGGCCTTCTTAAGTAGTTCTGTAGGCGAATCTGTTCGGTTAAATTTGTTAAAGATGACCCTAAGTGCTTTTCTTTGAACTCCTTCGAGCTTGTTGGTTAGTTTTTTTGTTTTTTTTTTTTGTGTACGGAAACCAAGCAGTGTTTGCGTATTCCAGGATGGGTCTGATAAGTGTATTGTAGGCCAGTAACTTTGTGTCGGGTGGTGCTAGCTGCAATCGTCTTTTTAGAAAAAGCAGTCTTTTTAGTGCAGATGATGTGATGTATTGAATATGAGAATCCCGTCGTAGGTCTTGTGACAATATGACACCTAGGTATTTATGCTCCTTAACCTTGGACAGGGTGGTTGAATTAATGGTATAATTAAATTCGGATGAATGTTTTTTTCTAGTTATGGATAACAGTGCGGACTTTTTTTCATTGATATGCATTTGCCAATCTCTGCACCACATTGAAACTGTCTCTAACGCGGTGTTTAAGGTGATGTGGTCATCATGAGTATTGATTTCTTTGTACAGAATGCAGTCATCCGCAAACAACCTGCATCCAACATTAACGTATGTAGGCAGATCGTTCACAAAGAGTAAGAACAATACCGGCGCCAAGACACTACCCTGTGGTACACCTGAGGTCACCGGTACGACTAAGGATTTCACATGATTAAGTTCTACGTATTGATATTTGTCTGTGAGGAAGTTGGTGATCCAGTCAAGAATTTGTCCCTTGCCGAGGGTAAATTGGAGTTTAAGAATAAGTTTGTTATGCGAGACCCGATCAAAAGCTTTAGAAAAATGCAGGAGAATGAGATCAATTTGTTTTTGGTGATCGATGCTTGAGGAGATGTCATGGACCAATTCGATAAGTTGAGTTACCGTAGACATGCCCTGGCGGAAACCATGTTGAAAAGGAGATAAAATATTGTATTCTTCAAGGTGGTTCGTTATGTGTTTTAGGATTATGTGCTCTAGCAGTTTACCAACTGTACAAGTTAATGAGATTGGTCTATAATTGGAAGGTTCGCTCTTATTTCCGGACTTATATATAGGAATTACTTTTGCTATTTTCCAATCTTTTGGGATGGTGCGCAACGACAGTGATCGATTAAAGAGCAAGCACAGGTATTTTGATAACCACTCCGCATACCTCGACTTTAGGTAGTTAAGTAGTTACTGCTTCAATGTGGGTATTCTCTGTTAGGTCGGCAGAAAGGTGCACGTCTAGGTGTACGTTTTAATGAAGAAATTTACTCAATTGGCATCGTATTAATGACATAAGAACTGCGCGGAGGGTTAGCAGCAGTCGTAAACGTGATTACTTTTGTCCTAGAAGCGTTAATTTCTATTTGCCATTGAGATGCACCAAGTAGCAATGCCGCCAAAGTCTCTTTGCAAAGCAGTGCTGTCGTCGCCTTTAGTAATCTGTCTATAAATCACAAAGTCATTAGCAAATAAGCGAGTAGTAGATGTGACATTTTTACTTAAGTCGTTAATGTAAACGAGAAACAAAAGGCTCAAACATTAATTATTCGGTTATGCAAATGTATCTCGTTAAAGCTCCTACCAAGTCCTTTTGCGAAACGGTGCATAGATGTTGTGAAAATGAGCCTGCATCCACACAGAATATCGTGGGCCGAAGTCACAAAGCACGACGATTATCATTACGTTAGGGTAGTACAAATTACACTCTTGTAACACAAGAAGGTATGGTAATACATCAAGTTACACAATCGGGGTTAGACTTCTTTCTAAGAGATATTGGTGACGCATTAAGTTATACAATCGGGGCTAGACTTCTTGCAAGACAGAACGAGCCGCAATGGGAAGTACACGTGTGGCACTAAGGCGACCTCCTGAACGCCACGTATGAACACTTAACGAAGTACCTAAAGTGCAGCATGTTAGCGCACGCACTAGGCCACACCTTTTGTCAGCGAGATGGCTGCGACGGGACCTGTGCAATCACGCACGCACTAGGCACACATATAGTAAGCCACAGCTGTGTAGCAACCGCGGTACACGGGTGTTTTCGCATTTCGCCCCCATCGAAATGCGGCCGCCGCGGCCGGGATTCGATACCGCGACCGCATGCTCAGCAGCCCAACACCCTAGCCACTGAGCAACCACGGCTGGTGCGACGCGAGAGTTGCGTTTGTAAGCTGCGCTTCTTGTCCACGTGTATTTCCTGGTAGGCACGACGTCATACCCACGGCTCACCCGCCACAAGGCATGCCGGCGCGGACTCGTAAGACATTACAAACACCGCAATCAGATGAGAAAGTAAGCGAAATTATAAATTTGTGATTTATATTCTGCAGCGAAGCTAATGACATCGGCTTTTTTTTTAACTTTTACAACCTTTGTTCAGTATTCCTGAGTCGTCAGTGACAGCAAGTGTAGTGAATTCATTGTACTCCTACTTTGGATGACGTCAGAAATCAATACATATGCCACAGTTCTGAAGTACGCGCGGTGCTCTTCTGGGCCAGTATTTACAGATCAGTTCGTAACATATGCAACATTTTTTAAGAGGAGGCGCCTACCAATCGAGATAGTAGACATATCATTGGTGAAGGCACCTGGCCAATGACGAACAATATACTGACGAACGAAAAACATTGTGCATTCGGACGTTGTGTCGTAAACCCTATAGCTTTTACGAAACTGCAATGTTCCAAGCGGCCAGTGCATTACGCCTACATCGCAATGCACTAACCATAGCCGGGAATAGATGCCGCAACCTCGTGCTTAGAGCTGCTGATCCACTGCGGTGTATAGTGCTTGTAGAAATAATATTTGTACACTCGCAATCGCGATGGTTTCCACAAGGAAGCTGCTAACAAGTAACTAGTAAGCCGTTAACAACTCACAAGTGCAACCTTTTCTCTCCCCATTCGCCTGCTGAAAACAAAGGTTTGATATAATAATTTAACCTTGCACGAACAAAGCATGCAACAGGCATTGGTAACTGAAATTTTGTGCCGCGTTGGGATTCCGCGTTTATCGCCGGGGAGCAGTGCCTCTATCCCTGACAGTAATATTTTTGCTGCATCTTTTCCGGTTTTACAAAGGCAACGTTCTGATCCTAAGTATATACCTATACAAGCGCAATCTATAGGCAAAGGAAATGTAAGGCGACCGATAGGTAGAAATAAGAAAGAAAACGAGCGACATGCGAGGGGGTGAGCAGAAAGAGAGAAAGAAAGAATCGGTGCTTATTTGTTCTTACACCGTCAAATAACAGCCGTCTAGAGGAATGCTCTCCGATCTTTCTCACTCTCTCAGTCTTAAAGACTCGTAGATATAGATATATTGGGTTCCGCGAGACATGCGATAGTGTGAAGGCTTCTCACGACGCACGCGTTGAACAAAGCGAAAACGTCGGCACGAACGCAGGGCGGAGCAGACGCCGCGGCTTCCCGTGTTACGCGGCCGCGCGTTTCTCCTCCTGCCAGAGTGCAGCAGGTCCATGCCGGAACCCCGGCGAGGCAAATTTATTCTGCCGCCAGTACACGGCGGCGCTGTGGACGAAGCAGACAGATGATGCGCAGTGGATTACACGTACGCCCGACTACAAACTGTGCCGGCTTATTAGAGGGTTGCCGGCACTATAGGAGGGAATAAGTACATGGAAAGTCGACGGCCTTCACCAAACACAGTGATCGGGAACATCGCCGGCCAAACTTGTATGCGCGGCCCCGCGCAACACGTTCACATCGGCGCGGAGGCGAAGGCGACACCCCGGATCAGTCCCCGCGCATTCTCATTTTACGCCGTGCGCTGGCGTATGCAACCGCGAAGGCAGAGATACCGAGAGAGTGATTATCAAAAGAGTCGCGGCAGCAGAGGACGCTCTGTCGCTGGAATAGAGTGGTGGCCGTGTGTGTCGCGGTATGCCTGCTCTCTTCGGTCGACTCCTTCAATTTCGTCGTGCTTTTTTTCCACTGCGGTGCGAAAGTACCGTCTATATATATATATATATATATATATATATATATATATATATATATATATATATATATATATAGGTTTACGTGCGCGTTTCACGTTTCGCGGCGCAGGCCTCTGTCACGCCTATAGTTTTCGACCATTGTCGCATGCGCGTGCGCCGCGCGAGTGCATCGCATGCTTTGCTGACGCGTTCGCATGTTTGAACTTGCAATAAGTCTTGAGTCTTTCACGCGATGATGATAAAGCAAATGCCACGGGCCCAGAATCACGTTACTTTTTGCCCACAAAGTAGTGAAGATGTCAAGCGACCTTGTTGTTCATATTGAATGCGACAGTATACTCTAACAAACAAGCGCTTAGTTTCTTTTTCTTGCTTTCTGTCTGTCTCTCTTTCTCTGCGGCCAGTTCGGCATGCACGCGCGGACGCACTTTAAAAAACGAACCCGCCACGGTAGCTTAGTCGCAATGGCGTGTATAGCTGCTGAGCAGATCCCAGCATTGTGCAGGATGTAGAAGTGTTAGGTAGGGTAAAGCGCAGTGATGATAGGTTAGTGAGCTCAAGGACTGCTTTCAGTTTGAAGAGAGAAAGAGGAAAATTTTTTTTTTAAATACAGGGAAATCTAGAAGCAGTCGGGGAAAGATAAGATTAATTCACGCTACTACTCGCGAACAAAAAGGCGGATTTAGAAAAGAAAGATGAGGATAACATATATATATATATATATATATATATATATATATATATATATATATATATAATGAATGAAACCTTAACTAGACTAATTCAAACATCTCAACTTAAGTTGCGAGTAAGGCACGGAGACAGAAAATATGTCATCTCTCCTAAGCAACCAATGACCTAATAGAGAAACGACATTTCATGAAAGTGTCTAACTTCAAAGATCAGAAAGGATTGGCTCAACTGTCAAAGCTGATAAACAAGAAGAAAGTAAGTGATATTTGAAATTATAACATCGGAAAGATTGAGGAAGCAGTAAAAAATAGGCGTAGATTGAAATCAGCACGAAGTTAAACTTGGCATGGGAAATAACAAAATGTATGCGGTGACGGATAAGCATGGCAATGCCATCAGCAATTTCGACGACATAGTAAAAGCAGCACATAAATTTAACTGTATGCTTGATTGGAAGTAGTGACGAACAGGATACATAAGTCGCATGTGTCCCTAGCGAAGAGATTAGAAGGGTTTTGCAAGATATATGTCCAGGCAAAAGGCAGCAGGAGATATAATAACGGTCGATTTGATAAAAGATGGAGATGGATTGTACTCGAAAAGCTTTCGACCGTTTACACGAAACGCCTCAAGAAATCAAGTGTGCCAAGATATGGAAGAATAAGAACATACTAATCAATGGCAAGGCAGATGTTCAACAACTGAAGATTTATAGGACAATTAGAGTGCTTTCGGTATTGTACAAGTTATTAATCAAAATATTTTCCGACAGAATTTGGGCAACGCTTGACTTCAATGAACACAGAGAACAGGCTAGACTTAGGAAACAATATTCAACCAACGATGGCGTTCATGCCATTATTCAGGTAACTGAGAAATCTGCGGAGTATAATCAGCCTCTCTATATCACTTTTATACATTACGGAAAGGCATTCGATTAAGTAGAAATGCCAGCAGTCACGGCGGCATTGCGTAGACAATGAGTACAGGAAACATGTCAATATCTTGGCAAATATTTGTAAATATTATAGCTATTTATAGAGTACACGAAGAACAAGCAAAAGAGACCAAGAGGATCACAAGGCGCCTTGTGAATGTCTCGGTCTTTACGCATGTCCTTCATGTTCTCAGGCGCAGTTTTCTCTGGTAATTGGAGATCGCTAAGAAAGACGTTCGTGATGCAGGCGGCATACATATAGGCTGATACTGATCATCACTGTGCATTGGATGCACGTGAAAGAACCCAGGTAGTCAAACTTATTCCGGATTCTCCACGGCGTGCCTCATAATGAGATCATGGTACTCGTTCGTAAAACCCCAGCATTAATTTTTTAAATTAAATTTTGGGGTTTAACGTTCTGAAACTGATCAGTAGGTTATGAGGATTCGAACGCCGCAATTGGAGCTTCCGGATGAATTTTGCCCACCTGCATGGGTTCTTTAAACGTGCATCCAAAGTAGGGTACACGGTAGTTTCTGCATTTCGCCGCCATAGAAATACGGCCGCGCGCCGCGGCCTGGAATCGTACCCGCGACCACGTAGCAGCACAGCGCCAGTCGGACACCGTTGCGGGTTCCAATCCATTGTTGTAGATGTAAAAATCCCGACAGCAGAATTCGTATGCGCCGCACACTCAATCAGTAAACGTCCTGTCCATGTTATAGTTTGTCCATGTGCTTTGTAGGCTACTATATAAAGTTTATAGGGCGTCGCAGTAACCTTTTCTCTTGTTGTAACCGTTAGAGTTACAACAGGAAAAAAAAAAAAAAAAAAACATTATCAAAATCAAGTAAAAGTACGCGTACATTTTATAGCTTATTTGCCATTATAGGCTACGTTAAAAGTCACCGGCCTAAGCATGTAAGATAAAAGACAGATCAGACGACATTTAAGCGTAGCCATAATGGTGGAAGAGAAATAAGAGGAAACGAGTCGGGACAGTTTCTTTATTCGAGCTTTCGTGTCATCACTTCAGCTTTCTCGTGTCATTCGACTACCCTATGCAAAGTAAAGACAGACAGGCGTGATTTTTCATACGAGGAACAAAAAAAAAAAATATAGCAGAAAAAAAAGAAGTATGGCACGGGAGTTTGGTGTGCTGTCGGCAGTCGGTCAGCCCTCTTCTGTGCTCCCCGCAACCAGCCTCCGAAATATGACCGGTTGGAAAGAACAGTGGTGGTGTGGCAGCACCTGCCGAGAGAACGCGGAGGGTGGAGAAGGGGGTGGGGTGCAGACTGGATTGCGTCTGCGGTCCGTGCGTGTGTAATCTATCGGGCGCCGCTCCACCGTGACGCGACGCGATCGGCGCCCTTTGCGCCGGCCTGTCCACGGCCGCATGCGCGCACACGTATGCTGTATACTGCTCACGCACGCACACGACTACGAACGGGGGCTGAGCTGCAGAGGAGGTCAACGCTTTTCGCTTTGTCGCCAGTTTTTCGCCGGTAGGCGGCGGTAGGGATTAGGAGAGGCAGTTTGCAGGCGCCGCTCCGTTCGCCGCCTTGTCATTAAGTTTCACGGCTCTTTGAGCGTTGCTCTATTAAATAACCGCTTTCGCGCGAGCTCCCGAACTGCGCACGGAAGCGGCGAGTGCATTGAAAGGGGGTGCGGGTGCAAGTCGCATCGGCGGCTACCGAAACGCGGCAGAACGCATGTAAGTGCGCGAGCGACGGATCTCTGCGAGTTCACTCGTCGCGGCAATTCCGTACAGCATGGTCAAATGCTATACTTAGAGTGGTGAGAATACCATTGCGGCCTGAATGCGAGAAACAGTTGCTTCTGCCATGGACCACATTCTGTAAAGAACTTTTTTCATTTTTTGCTTATTCTTTTTAGCTCTTCGTTATTGACTCGGACGCCATCGTGCGCAGCTTCTATCACCGGCACTTGGTGCGACGGATGATGAAGAAAGAAAGTGAAATGGAAATCGTTACAAAATCAAACACAAGGCTAATTTATCGCTGCGTAGTTCTTTAAGCGTCAGCTGACAAAGCGTCAGCTGGCCTTTATCTGCCTTCTTAGTCGGGGGCGGTGTGCTGTAGCGTACAGCCAACACCACCTAGATAGCACAAGGCCTGTTCACTCCGATCCATGGTGTTATGCTACCTGGCCCGACTGCCATAGAATCTAATGGGGATGCTCCCGAGTAAGCAACAGTGATTTTGACGTCATCGCTTTCGTCACGCCAGCCTTCGAAATGGAAATTTCGGGCCAGGTAGCGTGACGTCATGGATCAGAGTGAACAGGCCTTGTGCTATCTAGGTAGTGTTGGCACAGCTCGCTAGCAAAGACCGCTGCTGAGCGAGAAGTGACCGGCTGGATTCCGTTTCGCCGTGAAGGAGTCTTATGACGTAAAATGCAAAAAGCACCGCTGCTTTTCAGTCTTAGTGATCACCAGACAGCCACGTACCCCCAAGCTATATTAATAACGTCCGAAATATTCCCAGGGACGTTGTGGAGTGAACGCGTTGTTTAGAGTGCTATATCCTACATGTCGACGTTTCTGCGTGGTCGTTTCTTTATTGCATTACTTTATTACAGGTACATTATGAGGTGCGAATAGCTGAGTGCGCTACATTAGTTAGGAAGAAGAAAAATTACGGCAGAACCCATCTCACGATGACTGCCGATGGTAATGCGATTAGCATTCGAGCTGTGTAGCAACACACCGTATTTCTGAAGTCATGTTCGTTTACCATGTGTAGTTCTCATTGTGAGAGTTCCATTGCTTTGGCTATATGTGACATTATCCGGTATCCTCCCATGTTGCTATGGCACTCACCCATGAACATGGCGGCATAACGACGACTGTACGACGCTGACGCATTGACGTCTATGGAATGACGAAGGAAGAATGACGTCGATGGAACGACAAAGGCGCGGTATGACGACAAAGGCATGATGACAATGGAATAACGACTGTGTGACGTCGAGAGCCGGATGACGAAGTTTGAATGACGACGACCGAACGACCATGACGGCATCACGAACCACGAGCACGTACAGTGCTCACGGATTGAAACGCCACAATTTAGGCCTAACCAACGCGCATGCTTTTGTTTCCACCGTCAGTACTTTGTGTGACATCGGCGTAATCTCGACTCATACGCTTAGATCAGAGTCCGCGTCACCTTTAGTGATCAGATTCGATGCGACATGACATGGTACCCTCGAGTACTTGCACATAAGGACGATTCTACCCAAAATTTGCCTGTCGCGTTTCAATCGGTGAGTACTGTACACATCTAGTGGCCCAAGCTATTAGAAAACTTGGCCCACTGGGTAGGCGTAGAAGGCGTGACGGGTGTCGTCATGGCGAGAGTCAGGTGATAAAACTGGAATGATGACGATGAAAAGACCATGACGGGCATCATGGCCACCAGCACATGTATACCTAGTGGCCCAATTCTGGTCGACAACTTGGGCCACTGGGTGGCGTAAGAGGATAGATAGATAGATAGATAGATAGATAGATAGATAGATAGATAGATAGATAGATAGATAGATAGATAGATAGATAGATAGATAATAGATAGATAGATATGCTCGTAACGCCTGAAGTAGTCTAAGAATGCTAATCGCATTGATAAAAAAGTGTTGAATTAATATTTCGCAGCTCGAGCAGATGTAAGCGCGCGGTGAGCAGTGTGCGCCGAATTAGCGCGTTCTCGCTGATTTATGAGACTTTACGACAGCGGGGCTCAAAAGTGCTTGATTACGCGCCGAAAGCCTTCCCGCGGAACAAAGTCTGGTCGACATTTTCGTTCGTTGAGACAGTAACTGGGGCTGCCTAATTTTGCTTATCTTTAAAGGGGAGAAAGTGTGTAGAAAACTGCATGAGTGAGAGAAGGCAAAATGTTTAGAAGAGTCCTAAACAATTAACTTCAGGACAAAAGCTCCGATTTTCGGCCCTAAAGTACACTTAGGGCCCTTCAAAATAATCATCCTTCAGCGGCCTACCCCTCGCATGCGCCTACTTCAGAAGTCTTTGTGTAGATGTGAGAATGTGGAGGAACCTTATATCATGGAAGTGCAACCACATAAAATGATTCTTTTTATGCTTTGTGCGACGTTCCATAAGGGGAACCTACAATCCAGCGAAAGCTACTGTGAATCGAAAGGAAATTAAACAAAACTCAACATAAACGCTAATGACAGAAACCGAGGGAGATTCTTTAATGGGTGCTGCAGTTGACTGCCTGGCCATTTGTCTAGCATGGCACTCCAGATGAAGAGAGTCGTTATGAAATGACCCCCTTATACATAGTACAAACCATGGTTAAGGACAGCGCCCTGAAGGACGACTAAAAGTGCGTTCGTTGCTAACAAAAACCACGGTCAGCCTCAATGTTGCCCGCAATGTCACAGTGCCGCCCGCTACAGTGCCTGCAACCACAGAAGAAGAAGAGAAAAAAAAAAGAGTGCGAAAGAAGGCTGTTTATTAAAATGTAGATATTTTTCCGGCGTATATGCAGCTACCTACATGCGACTCTGCATAATGAAGATGATCGGGGACAGAAAAACCCTAGGAGGAGGAGGTCGGATAGGAAAAAAGAAAAGACAGGAAAATATATGATCCTGGTATGTACAAGTGAGACAAATGTGATGTCGTTGATGTAAACAGGCTATAGAGCTTATCTAAATCTAGGAAGCATACTAGGTCCTCTGTATTCTCCTTCAAAGTAACGCCAAGGTGTAAAATGTCTTTTCATATTCCTTGCAGACATTGGCAACCACAGAAGCGCGATATTGTCGTCAAGCCTGCCTGCCTGCCTCTGTGTGTAGACAGTTGATGTTTCGAACAAGTTGATCTTTTGCTTGTGAAAACTTCAAGAAGAAAAGGGATTCCCGAAAGCCGGTAAATGTCGCCCATCGACTTATTTACTGGCTGCTCCAAGACGTGACTGAAAAGCAGCACGCAGTGCAGCGAGTTCCGTGGCGGTGGTAGACCTCCAATGGCGGAGCCTCGCCGAAATTATGGTTTTAGTAGGTGGACTCCATACACTTGTTGTAGAAGAATATGACGTTACTGAGTCATCGGTATGAAATTAGTGCCGACCTTCATAGTATCATGAGATACTGATCAAGTGCTAAGTATTTTAAAGCTGGCAAGGGGGTGTTAGCTTCGCCCTTTATACTTGGCATTGTCATTGTGATCGTACAGGAAGAACTCTTCTATGGTGTTAACAACTGTGCGGAATGGTGCTCATAGTGAGGAGAGAGGAGGTCGTGCACCGAATGAATACTAGCGACTGCAAGGGGATGGTCTGGTGCTGTTGCGGCATATCGAATACGAACGCGAAGTAGCATCTTGCATTAGCCATAAGAATTTGGAAAGAAATGCGCCTGCGCTCCGCAAGCCTGCCTTAAGTTGAGGTGTTCCGAGTGAATCCCGCACACATCCGTTATACTTTCACCTTGTCAGTCTTGTAAGATTTTCATACTTGTTTGTGAGAAGCTTTGTAGGCCCGTCAGATAGTATGCCGAAGGAAATCTTCGCAAATCGCAGCTTATAGGCGCAGTTGAGACCTAGCAGAACATCCTTTTACTCCACGACAAAAGCACGCGAAATAACGTTTGATAAAGAGTCCGGATTCGTTTTGAAGTACCCTACGTGCGGGGTCCACCCGGCAGGTGCCCGTGAATTCTCGCCCGCAAACTTCCGACTTGTGACGCAAGGTACGGGAGTACCTGCAAGCCTAAGGCAGACGTTGCGCCTTTTAAATGCAATCGCAAAACACTTCTCAGGCGGCTTTACCAGGCCAGGCAGAATGAGGATCTTTTCTATTGAATTGATGACCTTTTTTAGGCTTGCGCGTCATACGCGCACAGTACGCTCTGGCGGCCACATGCAGATTCTGCATAAAGCTAATTATCCACTGAATTCCGCGTGCACTTTACCAGGCCAATGAGGGAGACATTAAATAAGGTTCAGCTTAAATCCCTGCCCTGGGGAACGCCACACAATTGTTTGTGCGCCATGGTGTCTCAGTCATAGGCCGCGATGTAGACTGATCTGTCACAGGACAGTGACAACAGTTGTACATGCGACCACCTATTTCAAGGCCGCAATAATAGCCTTACCTGCAACATTACCAGAAGCTCCTTTGATGTCAAGGAACACGTAGTAGTGATATTGCATGTCGCTCCGTTATGTTTAATTGCTATAGCTAGTCAGGACAGTAACGTTGTCTATGCTGCTGCGTTATTTCTGAACGCCTTTCTTCTAAAGAGTAGACAGGTGTTGTGCCCCTTCCGGTGGCAGTTGCCAGCCTGCTCCTCGCGTTCCCTTTCCTGTCAAATGTATATGTTTTCAAATCAATAATAATAATAATAATAATAATAATAATAATAATAATAATAATAATAATAATAATAATAATAATAATAATAATAATAATAATAATAATAATAATAATAAATTTGTGGTGGATAAACGTTTACCATCTCCAAATCCGAGTCAAGGCAGAGCACGTTGACCAGCAAGAAATTAAAACTATAGGAGACTTGACTGATTAGAGAACTGACATATACGGGCGTACTTCCACCTGGGTTCCAGACGGCTTTCCTGCAATGAGCTGCTGTTAATGTGGAGCAGTTTACCTTAGCCAAATTTCTTAGGTGTGAGAGCGTGGTACAGCTAATGGCGTTTGGGCCCGGTTGGTCACGATTTGTTCACCAAAGCCAACGCAGCTAGCAGCTCTGCCGCGATAAAGGAGTTGTCCATTTATCATGTCATCATGTCAGGTTTAAGCAGCCCAACCCACAGCTACCTAAAAACGTGTACACAGCAACCCTTCGTATCTGTGTTTTAAAATAGATACGTGTCTGCTTGGCTATTTCAAGGTGTAAGGTTATAAATGTATCAATGCGCTCCTAAAGGTGGATAATATTGGAGTTGACAGCGCAGTATACTGTAGAGGTGCAATGCGCATGACACTTTACAGGAAGGCAATGAGCTAAGAGAGTTGGGCTGGTCCTGGTTGGTTCGCTAGGCTTTAGCTTATGTGTTGTACTTAGAACAAAATGAACCGCAAAGAAAAGAAAAGTTGAGAAGTTTACCGCTCTGTTCTGTCCATGCACTTCTCTCCTGTGCCATTCCTGTTTGCGCTGTAGGCCCATGTGCACCAGCTATAAGGCAATGAGGGTTGCACCGGACGTCTAATAAATAAATAAATAAATAAATAAATAAATAAATAAATAAATAAATAAATAAATAAATAAATAAATAAATAAATAAATAAATAAATAAATAAATAAATAAATTGTGCGTGCTCGGGTTGGGAGGTCTGAACACGCTACTCTCAGGACAATGAAGTTCAACTATTCGTGATAATCACAGAGAATAGGCACCTCAAATGGCGCTACCCTGACTGTCCTGTACAATATGTCAGCACAGACGCGTTTAGCCATACAACATGCGGCAGAGAGAGAGAGAGTGGAAAAGGGAGAAGTGGGAGGTGAAAGAGGGGGGCACGACACATCAAATATGTAACCATGGAGTTGATATAGCCTTGAGCATGGCCGCATGCGCAGGTAGCGCAATCGTCAAATGACACGCGACGGAGGGGCGTGGTTGCTACACGCATCATTTACCGTCCGCACGTGTGCACTCGCCGCTGATGATCACATGCATGCCAAATTTGGCTCTTACACGGCAAACAAGTAAGTTCGCGCACTGTTCGTCGCGAAACAGGTGTGGTGTTTTGTAGGACGCCTTGCTTTGGCGGGCAGCCACGTTGGCGTGTCTGCGCGTGTGAGCGAAGCCGCTTCGTGCGAACAACCAATGCTTATCGAAGCGTCGCATCTGATATCCCCGAATCGAGCACACGCGAAAACACATTCGGAATGACCGATAGATTCTTAATGCGCAATTGGAAGTGAGTGGCTTCGCTCCCCTGCGTGTAAATGGGCTCTGACACGTCGACTCTGTTGTCAGGCGTGCGTATGAACCTCAACGGACAATTACAGCATTGATGGAAAAGCTTCTGTTTTTATAGCGAAGCGCATGCAAATTTTAGGCATCTTCGTGCATAGTAGTGTGGTAAACAAAAACATTGAATGGTTGCGAAAAATATTATCGGAGAAAGTATGTGCGTGTGTGTCAATGAGAGGGATAGGGGGGGGGGTGAGGGGGGAATGAAGGCATATTAAATCATACACGTCGGGCTCAGGAAGGAAGCTATTGCCTGAATGGATGTTTCTCTTATGTTTTTGCAGCAGCCGCTGTCTGTTGAAAAAAAAAAAAGAAAATCAAGATAGACTACGCGGGTGTCCCCTGCGTCTTCTCTGGACCTCAATAAAGTTATTTCACTCACTCAGACTACGCAGCTAGAATTTATATGCTTCATGGGCATCACCATTTTGTGCCACTCGCTCTTTTCATGAGTGGGCAGTCACTTACTCTTCCTCTTCAGTTTCCAGATGTGCGTACAATCTATTAATTGCTTTCCCATTCTAATTTGCTGACTACTTGGAACCACTTCCGAGTAATCACACAACCGAAAACCAACATCAGCGTAGGGATTAAGTATACAGGATGTTTCACTCAACTTGGGCCAAACATAAAAATATGCAAATGCCATGTCGCTGAACAAAGCCAAGGTAATGTTGTTTGCCGTCGCTTGGAGATACTCAGATTATTTTTGCGTTCCGCCTAATTACATAATTAGTCTTAATTAATGAATCAACTTCTCAATTATTTTAATGAGATGAAAAGTGTCAATGAGAAAATTGTAGAGCAAAATGAAAAACTCCGATACAACTTTCTGTTGTTCAATACATGCTACATAAAAGTGTTTTGCGAAGCATGGAAGAAGCCCCCGAATACACGCAAAATTGCCGCGCGACTGGCCAGTCGAGGCACTTTCCGTGTATTCGCAGGCATCTTTCATGCTCGGAAAAACACTTTTATGTAGCACGTATTGAGCAACAGAAAGCTGTATCGGGAGTTTTTCATGCTTGCTCTACAAAAAAGAAAGAAGAAGCAGGGGATTCAATTTCATGATAACGAAAGAAAAACGAAAGTAGTATGTCATTTTGTGAAGACTTCTGCGAATAGCAAATACACGTTATGCAAAGCCAGTAAACCGAGCACCGTGACCTCACACCGGAGGTGAACCTCTCCCTTTACCCCGTTACATATTTTTGTTCCTGCCCGCTACGTTCTCTCCTTCGGACATCTCTCCAATCAGTCATATATACCAGCTAATATTTCCGTAGCCTTTCGCACTTCCTACTTTGCCTCCGAGAGTTGAACAATTGTAGCACACGAGCTTGCTTTTCTTTACATCACCCCACCATAACTATCAGTAAAGGGACCATCATGAATACGGTAGAATTTTAACCTCAAAGGCAGCCCCTAGCGCCGTATATATGGAGCCAACCGTATAACAACGTGCTCTACGTTCGCCCATGAGTGGCCGTTCTTGCACCAAGGCAGGGTTGCATGACTAATTCGATAAAAGAAGCAGTGCCTGCATACTTATATAGTATAAGCGAAAAGTCAAAGAGGCCGTGTTATGGCGACCCTTGTGCGATCCGGGAACCGTAGGACCGAGTCAACTCTATAAGCAGAACACTATACCTGCATCAAAGCATGAACGTTGGGTAACAGATCTACACAGCCGCCTTAGACGCACTTTGCATCTGTCAAAGTAAAATGCAATAGCCCAACCCGCCGCAAGCCCTTCGTGCTTCCATATTCTCTGTCATCCTAGGATGACCAGGCATTCATTTAAGCTTTCTTCGCTCTCCTTTAAACTCGGGTGCAGCTGCCTCCTGTGTCGTTATATATGTTAAAGTTGCATTGGTGTCACGAGGGCAGGACACTGTAAACGTGCTACGGTACGGATACCTTTGAATATGCCAAGGTGGCCAATGCAGATGGTTTCCTCCGCGTTTGAACAAACTTCACAGCCAGAAGCATAGCCTGAAGCTCCGCTGCTATCGAAGATGTCACGTGTGAACGCCAATGACTTTCGCACACAGCTAAAGATAATGACACAAATTCTGATGTTGGCACGTTTGTAGTTGACTTGCTAATTTGTTTCTTTTTCATTGTATATGGATTCGATTGCCAGAACGCCGAACTATGCCACTTTTCGCGACCACTGTTTGCTTCCTCAGCAGGTTCTCAGTCATCTGCCACAGGGCCCAAAATTACGCTCGGCAGATTACACACTTGGCTTGAGCGCCTAAATGCTCTTCAGTGTCCACGTTACTTAGAAGTGCGGCTCAACTTCGACTGGAGGCAATCGCAAGATCCATTGCGTTCGCATGAACCGAACCGTGTCCCATTCTTGGGCTGAGATTTGCCTCACGCGATTATGTAATTCGCCAGCCGGCGGTTGGGATGAGTCAATCCCCGTGCGCGGAGTAAACTGACTCGGCGTGTCGAGCTCAGCAAGGCACAAACGCAATCATGTCGATTCAATGGTTCGTAGCAATCAGCAACGACGCGTCGGGTGCTCCGTTCGCACATCCTCTTGTGTCGCCTCGGCGCCTCGACGCATAAATCACTGTATTTAGAAATGCAGCTAAAGCTTAATACATTGAACTTCCATCAACATATTGAAGTTTTTCGCAACGCTAAACGACTGTATAATATTTTTTTGTGATTTAATACTGTATATGTACAAGAAATCTGCAAAGGTGACAAATATATTCGACTACATAGCACATAAATGGCGGGTACTCCCAGATATGTCGACGATATATATGGTGCCGACAAAGTGGTCTTGCAGTTGACGTGACTTGAGTACGTCAACTGTGACGTGACTTGAGTACGTTGACTGTCTGCTTTAAGCAGACAGTCAATGCAGTTGTTTAATGCGCCTCTTGCTTGTAACGCAGCAACCGATTAAATTAGTCACATACCATCGGATCTAATCACCTTGTTTTGGCTGAATGACAAACCGGTATTGCAGCGACTGCTTCGTCGGCTGTCTTCGAGCCTACCTTGCCTATTACCGCCTGATTCGATCCTTGATTTTCCGAAGTGTCTAGCTCCCTGATAAAGATCGAGCATGAGCGAACAAAACACACTTTATCTTTTTTTAGGTGTTGTAATTCAGACATAAAAAAATTCTGCAGATATAAATTTTTTCTCTAATTATATACATGTCAATAAAGTATCTCGGAAGTTTCAGCGCTCGCTATATGCATTTTAGTCGCTGATCTGCACCACTTTCCTTTTTTGGCATGGCATCAAACCTCGCTTTGGAAGGCTTTGCAAAACCACGAGGACAGGACAAATGTGAAATCTAGAAAATACCGCCCAAGAAAACTTCGTCGAAAGCACAAAACTTGACCGCCTTATAGATTCAGAAAGCGCGAAAAAAAAAAAAAACTCTGTCACTCTGGCACAAGGGTCATTTCCAACCGCAAAATCACTTTTCGCTCCCAGCTGTACCCGCGAACCATCATATACGCACACCCCGACGACATTTCACTCTTCGTACGTATAGTTATCCATCGCCGCCCATATCAGTGTCTCCACAGGCACCACCGCAGTGATACGGGTTCGAGTAAATGGACCTCGTCCAGATACAGAGGCGCGTCCTGATTGCCAAATTATGCCGCACCACCCCGTATCAAGAGCTTCATTTCCTCTAAGATGGCTGACGAGCGAAGATTGAAGAGAAGAAGAAAACAAAACAAAAAAATAAATAAAAAGAAGGAGGAGGATAGCGAATGCACACACGCTCATCGCGGGCGTTCGCTCACGAGCCGAGGAGGAGGCGCAGAGCGCGTTCGTATAACGCTCTATGTATAGTTCGTTGCGATGCCGGAAATCTATGCGCATCTATGTACACATACAGACGCACGGACGCCCGCGAGAGTCCGTACTCCCTTGCGTACACGCTCGGGCCAAGAAAACAAGAAACACGAGAGAGAGAATATATACGAGCGCATTTATGCCAGCGTGTACAAATACATGCTCGGCGGTCGCGCGAGCAGCTATATAGCTTGTGCAGGCGCGCCCGAAGCGGGGGCGTTTTCCTCCGTGCACGCGTGGTGGAACCGCGTGCGCCCTCCCAGTCCTTGTGTGTATACGCGTATAGCTTAAGCCACACACGCACACACGAGCCGCCGACTCGGCTCGCTTCGGCCGTCTCGTGTCCCGTCTTGCGAAGAGATGATGTCACGCTAAGTTGCACGGTCAATGCGGAATGAAAAGGCCTAATGCATGGCCATTACGAGCGCTGCCGGGCTGTATGAGCGCGCGCGCGCACACAAACTCGGGCTCAATAAGCAGCCGCGCATAATACAGGGTTGCGCGCGCCATCCAGCGTGCGCAGATATATATATGTGACTCGCCGTCGGGCATATCTTTTTTTGTTTGTTTTTTATCTGCTTCTAAGCCGGGGAGCTCGTGAAGACGCCGGGCCTGTAGGGAGAGGGTTCGCGGGCTCCACTCAAGAAGAAATGTCTCGGTCCCCTAAGCTGCAATGAGTCGGATTTGGCTGGCTGGACGCGGCGAGTATAGGACTTCCACCTCCCCTTCCACCGCCATTGCACCCATGCGTCACGTGATTTCTGGTCTCCCACCACAAGCGTCGCGGGGCATGCTTGGCTTGATTTCATATTTGTTTCCCGGCACGACGCCGGTCGCGTCTGCGGTGGTTTCTGGAGCCTTTATTTTTTTCTTTCTCTCCTTGTGATCTTTCTTTCTCTCGTACACTACTTCCACGCCACGCGTGCAAGTTGTGTTCTCTTTCCGCCGCGCTTGCGCGCGTGATTGTTTGCTCGAAGCGTCTCCTTATACGCGGGGGCGTTGTCGTCTCTGTGACCGTTGCACCGCTTCACGCATTGAGTGGCTGGCGCCCGTAGTACCATCGTTGTGGCATCATTGGCCTACTTAGCCTCGACAACACTACGGCAGTAAGCTGCAGTGTCCTTCCCATTCTGGTGGCCAGCTCTCGCTACTGCGTGCATCGTCGTGTTTCGAGCTTCTGTGTATAAAGGGCTTCATTCTGACCCACTGAGCTTCTAAAGAGGGCATGACCAGCCGTTACGCAGAAGTACTGTAGTTGCGTCGGTGTTTCGTCTACTTGGCGCTGTGCGCGCCGCTGATTGTTACTTGGCTTCGGACATGTCTCTGTGGGGCTTCTGGGAGGCCCATCCTGTCGCTGAAAGGCTGCGTAGCCTCCCATGTATACACACCAGAGAATCATTCAAAGAACCTAACGCGGAAGAAAATTTATAGGAAGTTAGCTAGTTCTGGTCGCATTCTCAAGAACATTTATATTTATTGCGATCATTTCCTTCGGTAGGCTTGTAAACAGCACTCAAATATATGAGACTTAATTGAGAGGCAAGTATTGTTTATTTTAGTGGTTGCCTTTGCAAGGACAGTTGTTTGGTTTCGCGCTGCATACGTGCAAAAAAAGTAAAAAAAAAAAAAAAACTGTTGCGCATCATGTCAAAGCGTATCACTTTAGTGGGCATTTCTTGGCAAGTCTGAATCTCGCTTCCGTTATTTCGAAACCTCGGTTTTACAATTCCTTTTTTTTTCTTTTTTTTTGTCCTTCATCATTTTGTTCTGACGACAGTAATTATATTTTCAGAGTAGCATGAGCACCGTGTCGTAATTATATTGTTACAAGGCGGGAGGCTTCAAATTGCGTGTAACTAGATTTTACAGTTTTGCTTGATTCATAAGAGCAACGAAGTTATATCGCTTGGCGAATAATATATCGATATATAAAACATAAAGGGAAGCACAGTCGAGGACGGCAGAAAATTAGGGCGATGAAATGAGGGAATTTGCAGGCGCAACTTGTCAAGAGGGGAATCGCTAAGATGGGCTTCAGTGAAACATTGTCATGCCAGCTCCTAATGCACGATAGCTTCGGACGGCAAGTCTCACGTTCAAGCGGTGCTGGATACACGAGCCACGTGCTCGTGGCAGTCGCAGAATTGGATGGCTTAAGAAGCGCAGGAAAAAAAAAAGTTCTGAGCAGGTCGGTGGTACAAGCACAAACAAAATAAAGATTGCTGTCATCCCCTAGACACATAGTTTCTCCCACAGATTAAAAACGATTGCTGGAAGGAGTGCCATAAGCGTTGTTTTTTAGGCGCCTAATAAATTGGTTAGCCTGCGTAGGAACACAAGGAAAGATAGAATCACAGATACTGCATGTGAAAAGAAGCATAAAAACAAATTCATTGAATGTATCGTGTGGGTTGTATACCGCATTCCTCTCACGTGTGGAAAGCCCTACATTGGTAAAACTGGTAGAGGTATAAATGATAGGCTACGAGAATACAATAACAAAGTAAAAAATGTGGCCGCTCTCGGTTTTTTTTTTTTTTTTGCCCTCCGTTGCCAAAGATGCAACTGCCAATCTATATTTAAAGAAACTGTTATCATCAGTAGAAGCAAGTGCGAGATGACGCGCTTGATAATGGAAGCTGGAAACATATCAACATTTACAGTACCCAGAGCAGCCACGCTACCTTCATTCGAAGTAGTGATGAACAGGATACAGACGCTCCTTCTATAACTAGCGATGAAGTTAAAAAAATAAATTATGGGGTTTTACATGCCAAAACCACGATCTGATTATGAGGCACGCCGTAGTGGGGGACTCTGGAAATTTGGACTACCTAGGGTTCTTTAACGACCACCTCAATCTAAGCACACGGGTGTTTTCGCATTTCGCCCCCATCGAAATGCGGCCGCCGTGGCCGGGATTCGATCCCGTGACTTCGTGCTCAGCAGCCCAACAAATATAGCCACTGATGATAAGTGGTTCTTGAGGGAAAGGGAAAGGTTGGCGCTATCTTCTGCAGCCCTTGAGGGAGCACGGCTCAGCGCCAACGTACTGAGCAACCACGGCGGGTGCGATGAAGTTAGAAGGACCTTGCAAGACATGACCCGAGGAAAAGCAGTAAGAGGAGATGGAATAACAGAAATTGAATCAAAGATGGAGGGGACATCGTGCTTGAAAAGGTTGCGGCTCTTTATACGCAATGCCCCCCGACTTGTTCTTTCTGGAGTTTTACGTGCCAAAACCAGTTCTGATTATGAGGCATGCCGTAGTGGGGGGCTCCGGATTAGTTTTTGACCACCTGGGGTTCTTTAACGTGCCCTACAACGCAAGCACACGGGCGTTTTTGCATTTCGCCTCCATCGAAATGCGGCCGCCGCGGCCGGGATTCGATCCCGCTACCTCGTGCTCAGCAGCGCAACGCCTTAGCTGACTGAGCCACCCCGGCGGGTTGCCTCACGACTTCAAGTGTGCCAGAGAACTGGAAAAATACCAACATTATACTAATTCATAAGAAGGGAGACGTTAAAGAATTGAAGAATTATAGGCCCATTATTTTGCTTTCAGTATTGTATAAGATATTTGCCAAGATAATTTCCAATATAATCAGGGCAACACTTGACTTCAGTCAACCAAGAGAACAGGCTGGCTTCAGGAAGGGATATTCTACGATGGATCATATCCATGTCATCAATCAGGTAATCGAGAAATCAGCGGAGTACAATCAACCTCTCTATATGGCTTTCGGTGATTATGAAAATGCATTTGATTCAGTAGAGATACCAGCAGTCATAGAGGCATTGCGTAATCAAGGAGTACAGGAGGCATACGTGAACATTTTGGGAAATGTCTACAAAGATTCCACAGCTACTATGGTTCTCCACAAGAAAAGTAGAAAGTTACCTATCAAGAAAGGGGTCAGGCAAGGAGACACAATCTCTCCAATGCTATTCACTGCATGCTTAGAAGAAGTTTTCAAGCTCTTAGACTGGGAAGGCTTAGGAGGGAGGATCAACGGAGAATATCTCAGCAACCTTCGGTTTGCAGATGACATTGTCCTATTAAGCAACAATGGGGACGAATTACAACAAATGATTGAGTCCCTTAATTGAGAAAGTCTAAGAGTGGGGTTGAACATTAATATGCAGAAGACAAAGATAATGTTCACTAGCCTGGCAAGGGAACAAGAATTCAGGATCGCCAGTCAGCCTCTAGAGTCTGTAAAGGAGTACGTTTATCTAGGTCAATTACTCACAGGGGACCCTGATTATGAGAAAGAAATTTACAGAAGAATAAAATTGAGTTGGAGTGCATACGGCAGGCATTGCCAAATCCTGACTGGGAGCATACCGGTCACTGTCGTTGAAAAGAAAAGTGTACAATCATTGCATTCTACCGCTGCTAACATATGGGGCAGAAACTTGGAGGTTAACAAAGAAGCTCGAGAACAAGTTAAGGACCGCACAAAGAGCTATGGAACACAAAATGTTAGGCCTAACGTCAAGAGATAGGAAGAGAGTGGTGTGGACCAAAGAGCAAACGGGGATAGCCGATATTCTAATTGACATTAAGAGAAAAAAAATGGAGCTGGGCAGGTCATGTAATGCGTAGGATAGATAACCGGTACCGAGAGTGCAAGCGCAGTCGAGGAGGGCAGAAAACTAGGTGGGGTGATGAAGTTGGGAAATTTGCAGGCGCAAGTTGGCATCAGCTAGAGCAAGACAGGAGTAATTGGGGATCGCAGGGAGAGGCCTTCGTCCTTCAGTGGACATAAAAATAGGCTGATGATGATGATGGTGGTGGGGGTCAAATGTGCCTTTCTGTTGTCCCTGTCGTTCAGCTTGCGCTACAACAAAGTAATAGATGCCATACCGATAAGCCCATCGCAAGTTGGAATCAGCCAGCGCAAGACAGGGGTAATTGGAGATTGCAGAGAGAGAGGCCTTCGTCCTGCATTAATTGGAGATAAATATAGGCTGCTAGAGATGATGATGATTATTGCTGCTGATGATGATGATCTTGATTATATATAACATGCGCGCATACGGTATAGAACAACCTGACTGTCTTGCCTCTGTTAAGAGCAACTGCTAATATCCATCCAATGCCCTTCTTTCTTTTCAATTTATCCAAGACAACTTCAGTATAAGATTCGTTGAGAGACATTGCTATAGGTTAAGGAAATGCCTGACTTGAGCGCACCATCCTGGCAGCAAATTATATTAATTCTGGGCTTTTATGTGCCGAAGCCTGTAAATCGGGGCCGTAGACCTCGTCAATTAAGCCTGGTTGGCTTAAGATACCAGCGTTTGTTCACGGTCCTTAACAACATCAGTAGCGTTCAAAGAAAACTGAATAAAAAAATTACGCGAATCCCATGCACTGGGGGAATCGATGTAAGCGAAGCTTTCTGTGCTGTTTGCTTTGATCGACGATAATTAGCGATCATGTCGACGGCCAGTGTTTAATTTCTTCAGCGTTTAATACAATACAAGTGTGGCGAGTTGATGTGCAACGTTACTTTGCGTGCACCACTGCTGTTATATGCGTGGTACAATGAACACACAGCGAGATGCATGTGTTTGCTTGAGGCGTTGTTGTGCGCCATTGTTCATAACTTTCGAGAAGGTCAGCATTGTCATTGACTCACACGGCACATCGCATCGTGGCAGAAGTGTTAAACTTTAACTGAAATTTGGGGCTGTACAAGCCAAAACCACAATCGGATTATCAGGCACGCCGTATAGTGGCAGACTTTGGATTAATTTTGGCTCCTTGGGGTTCCTGAACGTGTACCTAAATCTTAGTATACGAGCGCTTTTTGTATTTCGCCCCCGTCGAAATGCGGCTGCCGCGGTCGGGAGCGAACCCGCTAACTCGGGCAACGCCATGGCCGCAACGCGTACCACGGCGGGCACAGAAGTGTTGATTTGACGTGCTGCCGCTTGCGTAGTGTCGCCAAGCCGCTACCGTGCTTTAATATGCAAATTTGCGCCTGCATGTCCTGCGTCAGTTGTCCGCTTGACGGTGTTTATTAAGGAAGTTTCGCTACATGCAAACGCACGAAACACATGCCTTAGGTGTCTATGTTGTCGGTGCCCTTGGCGAAACTGCGCCGTGACGAGAAATGGCCGACGCCGCCAGAAAATGTCGGATTGACGTCCAACTTCTCAGGGAGGTTCCTGCAAACAAAGTAAATTAGTGGCTTTGAAAAGAAAATTTGGTGCATTTCGGTGAGGGCTCAGGTGATCGTTCAGCTTCTCGTATGTAGCTGGGATGCTTAAGTACACACAGACAGAGCTAAACAAGTTGAACAGATTAATTAAAAAGCTTGTCAAAACAACAGTGGGATTGCCGTTTAACATGCCGGAGGATAAATTAATGAAACTGGGACTCCACAATGCAATAGCCGAGATAATTGAAGGTCAGCAAATTGCCCACAGAGAGAAGTTCTCTGTGGTCAGGTAGAGCAATACTCGAAGAGGTAAGGTGGTACCCAAGCGAATCCAAAAATTCGGTTGAAGACACAGTAGAACTAGAAGATAGCATAAGAGAGATAATCAAGACGACTCCTTTCCCCAGAAATATGCACCCGGTGCACAACCTGGAAAGAATAAAGGCAAGGGCCAAAACTCTTTTGCGGCTTTTGTAGATGCTGCATGGGTCAGAGGAAAGAAAGCCTTTACGGCAGTAGTAGTAGATGCAGATGGACTCACTCGGGATGCTATTACAATCATGACTAAAGAAGCGTCAGTCGCGTAACAAGTAGCGATAGCATTGGCTTTAAGGAATAATAAGGGGACGCGAATGTACAGTGACTCTAAGATGGCTATTAGACACTTTACGAAAGGATTTATAACCAAAAGGGCTGCCCAGCTGATCGGTGAGATAGACAACCAAGGGATCGAAATCCGCTGCTTTCCTGCACACATGGGGTCTGTCGATCCATCTCGGAAGAATGTAAACGACATGGCTAACGGCAGGTGCACGAGGACTTATGCGTGCACTACGCGACCAAGACCACAATAATATACAGGAGAAGAACAGAGACCTATTACTTACATATAATGAAGTCATGAAGCATTACTACATGAACAGAAGGGAATTCCCAGTGCCACACGCTCAATAGAGCTCAAGCGGTGACTCTGAGATTATTACAGACAAGAACTTATCCGAGTCCAAACTTTATTAGCAAGCTATATCCAGAAAGAGAAGTACCTATCAATTGCGAGAAGTGTAATGTCATCATTACTCTGGGTCATGTGCTTTGGCAGTGTCCTGTGGCTTTCACAGACTGTGACAGGGAAAGAGACTGGTGGCGACGAGTCCTTCACAGTGGAGTTCTTTTAGATCAAGTACAGGCCGTCCAGAAGGCCCACGACACGGCGGTAAGGTTAAACGTACCTTACTGCGCAGGCGAGGCTTTTCTTTTATTTTCCTTTTTAATGCCTCACCATAATTTTGTCCAGACGAGGGAGCCGCCTGCGTCAACCTAAAGGTTGTTCTTCAGGACATGAATAAAGTTCATCATAACATACCATACCAAACGTGCAGCAGGCTTTCGCGTCTTGAGTTACAAGAATGTAACACCTGCCGAACTTTTTCATCCCCCGCTGCGCTTTAGAGAATATCTACGCTGTATGCTTCGAATAAACTGTTAGTACAAGTCGTGTCCTGTGTCGATGGGTTATACTTTTGTTAAACTTGCAAGGCAATTGAACGTGCTTTATTTAAACTTTTACTCTAAGGTCTACCATACACACTTGGCGTGTGTGCGCAAGCTAGCGCTTACATAGATATTTACCAATGCTTTCTCTAAGACAAACGTTCATTCTGCGGGGTATTACCTCGTTTGAGTAACAACGGGAGTCAATGGCCGAATGTTACACGGCAGCACAGGTGCGTGTGGCCGCGGCTCCAGTAGTCTCATTTTGACCTAAAATGTAGCTCAAGGTAGCACATGTTTGTTTTATGTAATACTTTAATGTATTACAAAAAAAAAACAGCACACATGCCTTTTAACATAAAGTTTCAAGAAAGTGAAAATTATTATTTTAAATAGCCAAGTTGGACAGCGTCTTGTTCCATCGTGAGCACTTCCGTGCGTTTGCAATTGTAAATAGCGTAAAGGGCCCCGTGTCGCGGGAAATCCGGCGTCGGCGTTGGTGTCGGCGTTAAGGGCTCGATATACTCCGACGTAACGTCGACGCGCGCGCACGCTGGGCACAGCGACGCTACGCTAGCAAAACGCGAGCACTCTATGGGCGTCTTGCGCTGGAGTTTGAGGTAAAGTAGCGGCGCCTGGTGGTGGCGAAAAACGTCATCTGGGTAGTACCAGCTTGGATAGTATTGAGCCCTAGCTGTGGCGAAGCACGTTTCTAGCCGGCGTTTTGCGTCGATTCGCACTTTTTTCTGCCTGTTTCGAGTGCGAAAAGGCTCGTCACTTCTCACAGACCATGGCGACCAGGCTGCGAGCTGGCCGCAGCCTATAGTTATACGAAAACGGACTCTCCGAGTGCCGTGGGACGTAATGCTGGAAGCAGAAGACACCGGCGACGCCGACCGGAGAGGCCTCTCAGCCTCAAAAAAGCGTCACCGTCGTTACTGCTGCGTCATGGGCTGCCATGAACAAGAAGGCCTGTATCCCAACATCAGATTCTACCGTTTTCCTTCAAGGCCTCACAAAGTGGAGCGTCGGGCGCGCTGGATAACTGGAGTTTGTCGCGCTGGGTAAGCGAAATGGAAGACCGACATAGCAGCAGGCATGGCTGGTGATTCATGATTCGAGACCCGGCCACAGCGACAATTAACAATTCGACCGGTGCGAAGTGGTGAAGTGACCAGGTGTGTGCAAATGACCACAAATGGTCGGGCTGATTCGGTGACAATTCACTACTCCACTACGAGCAGCACAGGTTAGAGAGTTGAATGTGCTCATCCTTGACCTCAAGCCAGCACGTTGAGGCAGCACAGTGAGGTCGTATTGATTAAAGCACATCGATGTTCGAGCGCTGTCATTAAAAGCTACATCAAGCGAGCAGCGCACGAGCTCGCGCTGCAGCGCGATTCGCACGTACGTACGTTACTGCGAGCTTATATGCATTGCATCAGTTATTTATCAATTGTTAAAGGGACAGATGGCCGCTACTACAGCGCAGGCATAATTACTTGTCTAGCGGCATGCAGTCAACAAAGAATGGAGGAGACCCGCCGTTTCGCGGCATGTCGAAAGACCGCTGCCGTCGCGGCGCGTACGATCGTGCGCTCGAGCAGTTCCGTACACATGTCTGCTTATCGCTGCTGTGAATTCATTTATAGAAAGCATTTCCTCGCGTTTGTGCGTCTGAATCTAGCAGCGTGCAAACCTTACCTGAAGTTCAACTTCGCACGTGCGTGACTCGCTTCACTTGCAATTGACACCGCGCTAAAACCTCGCCGCTTATTTCTTGAACGGCGTGCACGTATTCGGCGTTGCATAATTTCTTACCTTTACGCAGCATGCCACCCATGGAAAAATGTTCGGCGCCCGATATTCGCTGCAAGCCGTGGTACAACACAACCGAAAGTGGCGGGTCCATATTGTAAACGTGCTTCCCGAAGCAGACGACCTCGCTTGGTACTAACCAGTTTCGGATTAAGGGCGCTTTTTAGCACCATTTTTGCAGCGCCCCCTGGGCAACGCAAGAGCCCCATAGTCTGACGCGAGGCGCGACCTACGCGACCAGCGTCCGTCGAAGCGGCCCGGTGGCAGCCAGCGCGAAATGCACGATGCTGCATTTCGCGCCGACGACGTTACCCAGACTGCACCGCGTCCACGTTTCTTTCCGCGCAGCGCTCGTTTTCCGCGCGGCGCTCTGCTCTACTGAGCATGCGCTGCTTTGGCTGCGGCCGCTGCGTCGGGCCGCGTCGGTTTGGACTATAGGGCAGGCGGATTTGCGCCTGGCGTGGCATCGCCGACGTGACGCGACGAAACGAACGTCGGCGCGCGCGCGCGTTGTGAACGTCGGAGTATAACAGAGCCTTTAAGCATCGGCGTCTGGCAGAAATAATCATGCCGAACCACATCATCCCGAACCACCCCGACCACACAGGCCCTCCACGTGGCGCAAGGCGTTAGTGAACAAAAATTGAGTTTCTCTCAAAGTAAAATCTGTCAGAAAAATCATAAAGTACGACTTAACCACAACCTACAGGCGTGATAGCGTCGGATTGTAATTTGAATATACAAGAAAAAAGCCTCATAAGCAGCCAGGGATCTTTGAAGGCTGTCGCGTTCCACCATAGAGAAAGAAATTCAACAAGAGCGGACACTCTCATAGAGCCCAGCGGCCGAATTGACTGCAGCGCGCCAAGCGGTCGTTATCAATACCTGAACCACACTTCCGGTTTCGGTTTTGGAAGCGGGCGTTTTGAACGCTAGCTGGCACGCGTTACGCGGGCTGCGCCCATCGATTTCTTTATTTTTATTGCTCCACCGCGCGTGGTATTGGTACGGAATCATTTTATTATTTGGCAAATGTTATTACGAACGATCTTAACAAGCCCCATCGAATCCGTGCCACGTGCAATTTCACAAAGTAGACGCAAGACGCCTGGTCAAATTAGGAAATGTTTATTTTGCTCTATATAAATACTCGGTCTGGGATTTTGTGCATTCGTCCAACGTTGTGGCCCCAGGTAAGCAGTATTTCCGGTACGAAGTTCCACCGGAAGGTATCATCTGAAAAAAAAAAGTAAATTACAAGCATGTGTCATTTTGGTATTTAGACATAGGAATACTGCGTGTGGAGGCAAAACGTGCGAAAGAGGTGAATGGGCGGCATTACAAAAAAAAAAAAAAGCAATTCGCTTTTACATACATGGCGTAGAAAATATCCGACTCATCTCAAGCAATACCATAAAATATATGAAAACTTATTTCCTAGCATTCCCCGATTCCCGGGCATTATTTCCTGCACTTTAGCAGCGCAAATACACGGGCGACTTCGCGTTTCCAAAACTTGGCCTCAGGCGACGCGATGGTACGCTACGTACACAGAGATGGACGCAACAGAGGCTCCCAGCCGGACCAGGCTAGACGCTCGCAGAATGCCTTCTACTCGCACTCAAGACAAATGCGTGGGTGAAAATCCTGTTTTAAGTCCTTTAGAAGACGGAATTTTCGAATTACAAGTTTCTGATATGTTCCTCGGCGTTATCTTTTGCACGTTCATCCGGCGCCAGCAACACACTCCCATATGTTATCACTCTTGGCAATCGCCGATCGCGTTTTCAACAGGCGTGAGTACCGAAAGAGGGTATATGTTGTTGAGGGGCCACAAAAAACGTCACAAACTTGTCCCACTAACATTCATTACACGCCAAACTACAACTTTGTCACCACGGCTGAGCTGCTTATCGTTAACTGCGTCACAGCGCCCTGTGCGGCGAGCGTGCCTCAAAAGTACCCCCAAAAGTTACGAAATTACTTTTCAGTAATGTCTGGCGTCAGAGAAACGGCACAAACTTCTCCTAGCAAGATGCACTACACTACGCACCACAGCCGAGTTGGTTCTCGCTAACTACGTCACAGCACCCTGGGCGGCCAGTACCGAGAAAACTACCGAATAAGTTACAATAATCCCATAGGAAACGTCGGAAACATGTCCCAGCACGATTCATTAACTCAAATTAACTGCGCCAGGACGGCCGAGCTGTTTTTCGCTAACTGCGTCTTAAGTCTCGTTCCCGTGCCGTAAGCCTAATTGCGTAAGCCTAAAAGCCTAAAAGCGTAAGCGTAAGCCGTAAGCCTAATTTCACACTTTGCCGTAGTCCAATAGTGCAGTGTTGTCTTGTCCCAGTGCAGAAGGAACGCAAGAATACGCCGGGAGCCAAGAAACCAGGCGAGTGCTCACACGCGCAGCCGTCCTCGCTCGCCTTGGTGGTGTGTCTGGCGCATGACGCATGCATCTGGCGCGTCATTGGCCTGTCGCTTGGTAACGCAAGAAAAATAAGTCGCAAAGTATAAGTTCATTTATACGCAAAACGTTTTACTTTTCACGGCGAAGAATAAAAAAAAATAAAACAATGTCTGTTAACTTAATTTCACTCTTTTTCGATGCTCGCGGCAGCTAACGGACGGCGTCAATGTTAGCGTGACATGTTTCCTGTTGCCAGTTTTTGCCGAGTGTCCCCTCTTGTTGAATTTCTTCTCTACGGCTGATTGCGAGGGCCCAGGACGCGGCCCGAGCTCAAGGCATTCTGGAATGAGGACGCCTCTCCAAAGCTGCATTTACATATTAAAGATGTTTATTCTCTCTCTCTATGGTTTCATAGAGAATTTCACTCTTAAAGGCGAAGCTTAAGCGTCCTTCAATTCTGATGGTGTTTGGCTGTACTTTGGTTCTGGGCAACATTGAGGGGAATGTTGAAAAGCGAGCCTTTCTAAATTTTGGAAACGCGCGCGCCTCGGGGCAACAGCAAACAATTAATAAAATAATAAAGAAAGGTCCTAGGGCTTTCACAGTTTGATATAAGGCGGCTTAAATTGCTCCTGTAAAATATCTTCCTAGCCATGCATTAGTGTTGAAAAGTGAAGCCGACTTTAGGGGGATCAGTGTAAGCTTGGTCTTTGTAAGCTGGCTTTCATACGTTGTGTGTTTCAGTGAAACTTACTCACATAGAAAATGTGATACGAACGGAGCCCGATAACGCTGTCGCGTTCCACTCTTAAAGGCGAAGCTTAAGCGTCCTCCAATTTTTTTTTTTTTTTTTTTTTTTTGCTGCAGGTGCCGATGTCGGGCTACCACGTGTAGGGAGCTTTCATGCTAGGGGCGTTTGCATGAAGGCTCCCTCATTAGTAGAGTGTACTAGAAAACACTGGGAGAGTGGCCAAAGTGGTGTGCGAATGCATGGGTAATGGGGAGAGCGTGAAGCTTTTGCTTTTGCGTCGCATTCACTATACCGTGTGCCCCAGCTAACGTTAGCCAGGCTGGTTAAAGAACAAAAAATATCAAGGTGCAGATACAATTATATGACTTCGGCGTTAGGTTATAAGAGGTCTGACGACCAAACACCGCATGTCTTAAAATCGTATCTTGCACCATGTTCTTTAAATCTTTTTTTTTCGCTTTCTTTCTTCTTTTTTTTTTTCAGAAATAGTGGAAACGTACCGTACCGGAGCTTGAACCTAAATTTAGCCAGTTTGTCCGCAGCTGCTGTCGTGTCTGTAGTAGCGTTTCCTTGCCTTCTTATCTCGTCTTTTCCTTCTCCCACCTTCACCCCATGTATGCGAGCGGCGTACGAATAGTGGCAAGGCTGTTATTCACTCGTTTCGTGAGTGCATCGGTTCTATATTCATTCTCTGCCTCCTCTTCCTACCTCCTCTGTACCATTCTATCAGTCTCCCCACTGGACTGTTGCACTTAGTACAAAGGTAAGCGCTGCAGCTTCTGCAATGTTTTTGCTTGGGTCACGGATAATTACAGCAGTCAAGAGGGAGCTCCACAGCGCATTGTGGCGACGCGATGGAAAGGTCCAAACAATCTTCAAGCGTCGCCTTTCCTCTATGCCCATCTCCCGCCATGAATATACACGATCTGAACCACCTCCTGAAGCGGCGTGAAAAAGACAGCAGCCACAGCAGCAGCAGTGGAAAAGTGAAAAAAGGCAACGTCGCTTAAAAAAAAAAAAAAAAAAAAAGACACGATATGATTACGAGGCACGTCGTAGTGGGGGACCATGGATTAATTTTGATCGCCTGGACTTATTTAACGTGCGCCCAATGCACGGCACTTGGCCCCCATCAAAATGAGCCCGCCGCGTCCTCAGGCTTAGCGGCGAAACGCTAAAGCCACTACGCCATCCCGGCGGCCGTGGCAGCAAAGCACTTACAGGATACACAAGCACAATGTGACAAGCGCACAATTATGTTACACGGGTTGTAGGAAATCTGTAGAGAAACACGATTTCATTACATATAATCAGTGATAGCGTGAGATCAGCGGTAGGACTGTAGAAATGTTTAAGGCATTGTTACGCATTAATGTGTAATACAAGTACAATATTAGAGATTTTTAAATACAGCCTGAACAGACTGACGTTTCGTATTCCCTAGCTAGCAGCTATTTTTTTATTCTTTTTTTAAATGCTTTTAGTGGAGTTCCGCATTGGAGTAAGTAATATAGGGAGGAGTACTAGCCTATGGCAGTCTCATACGTGCCTACCATATCCAGTCAAATCTCTAAGCAAGCCTGGATTATAAGGTAACAACCCCACTTCTTCCCCCACCTCTCGAATACGATGGTCAGATATTAAAAAAAGAAAACCTTTCCTCAAATGAACGCCGACAATAGCTACAGAAATCAAATGATATTTATTACGAATGTCCAGCGCGAGCCCTGCGCGCACTTGACCCGGCTCACTGTATGGACACAACTGTACTGATACCCCTTGCTCGGTGCCATGGCGTCTCGCCGAATGTCCAAATGACTGAAAGGTGGACAAGCTGGTGCGGATCTATAGCTACACCTTTCTTCTTCTGCTGAATCTGCTCATATATGTATGCATGTATGTATATAAGCGTTTCCCATCAATTGAAATATATATATATATATATATATATATATATATATATATATTGCGAGTACAGCGCATGCGCTGTCTATTTCCTTCGTCTACCTGTGACGTGGCGTTGTGCAGGCATAGCCAAAAAATAATCAAGAACTATTGGCCTATACATTCGAAGACGTGCGGCATTCCTTTCCCAGCTTTGAAAACTCATTGCGCCGTATACACCGTCTGCCACACCATCGTGGAATGGAGTAAACTAACCGCATAGAGCAGACAGGGATAAAAAAAAAAAAAAAGGAGCGCGCAGCGTCAGAGCTGTTTAATGTTTAAAAGCAGTCGGCGATTACATCGGGTGCGGTGTACTAATGCTCCGGCCGCGTGCGCGCGCCCCTCTTTAATCCGCTACGCGCTTGCAGATTTCCTTCGGACACCCGGGGTGCCGCGCGCAGGGCTGAGAGGCGGCTGCGGCTACGAAGTGCAGCGGTGAAAAGCGAATAAGGCGGGCGATTATGATCGCTTAATAGAGCACCCTGCACTGGCTCGGGGGTGCCTGTTTCCGCCCCGTTGGCCGAATTTCTCTGCGTTTTTTTTTAAACATTTTTTTTTTCGTTTCCGTTCAGCGGTATTATTAGAAACGCCAGCATCAATTCGCATGGTCACTTTCTTTCATGCTTTCGCATTGAAAACAATCGCACGCTTTCCACATCGTGTTTGTAGCAGCGAACATAAGAAAAAAAAGTGTGTGTGAGAGAGAGAAAGGGACGGAAGAAAGGAGAAAGGCAGGGAGTTTAGCTAGGGCGAAATACGGTTTGCTACCCTACACTGGGGGACGGTGGAGTTACCCGCCGTGGTGGCTCAGTCAGCTAAGGCGTTGCGATGCTGAACACGAGATCACGGGATCGAATCCCGGCCAACGCGGCCGCATTTCGATGGAGGCGAAATGCAAAAACGCCCGTGTGCTTGCGTTGTAGTGCACGTTAAAGAACCCCAGGTGGTCAAAATTAATCAGGAGCCCTCCACTACGGCGTGCCTCATAATCAGAACTGGTTTTGGCACGTAAAACCCCAGAAAGAAGAAGAAGAAGGAGTGGACGGGGGAGTTGTAAAGCTAAGAAGTAAATAGAGAGAGACAGAGCACATACACACGACCACAGCCGATCGTTCAGGTTAACGTAGCAGAACAGAAAATATGGCGGCACGCTGATATTGACTGAACACGATATATAGACGAACGATAGACGCTGCACGTCGTCCGTGTCTCACCTTCGTCTTGAGTCACGTCTATCGCGCTAGAATACATCATGTGCAGGATAACAGTTGACGCTGGTCAGGGCTGAAGTCGCTTGTGCAGGTTTTTTGTCCTTTCGTATCGTGGGTCTGTTAGAAGCTGTATAAGAAAAATTAAGCATTTAAAATGTGTGTATCAGAAGCAGGGGGGCACGTTTCGTAACGATTCCTACACTTCTTATTCTTTTCACACCCGTTGTATGCCGAGTAATCCGATCTCGGAGATAACTGCGGCAGCGCCCCAGCCAATGACGAAGAGCAAAGATAATGAAAAATGGAATGATTTTTTTTTCTCCAGAATACGGTCATAAGCAACCAATTTGGTAACGGTGACGAAGCAAACACCGCCAAACGTGTGAGGTTGGAAATATATCAATCTAACTCATTATTGGGCAAACTTGTGCTCAGTATATACCCCTCGAATCACAACGATAGCGGCGACCGTGCACTGCCGTCGGCCGTCGAATCTGAACATACGGGTCAAAGGGTCAAGTCCGTCTGCTATTTATGCATGTAATTAACACCGTACATTCTAGAGCAATCGCTGGTACACTATTCGCACCACTCGCGCAAAGTGATTGGACAAGATTCTTTCGCTATAGAACCGGCGACAACATTCAAGGAAATTTTGGATACAATATATATAGGCTCGTCTTGTGCCGGGGCAATAACTGACAGCAGGGATAATCTGGTGAAAAACCTCCACCCGCAAGAATTGAAGCGATGCACGCTAGGCAGCATGCCACTGCTATAAAGAGGATTACTGATTGCGCAGGTACGGTGTGGAAGAAGAGAGAATAATCCATAAAACAGAGCGCTATCTTCTAAATGTTTCGAAGCTAACGCTCCGGCCCGATTAGTCTTTCTTCTTACCCGTGAATCTGCGCTAAAACCATCCTCTTTAATCAACTACTTTATGGGGCATGCTGTAATTGCCGAATTCAATCCAGTCGGTTGTCAAAGCATGAGTTTTTTTTTCGACAGAAGCTCTCCCTGCACCAGTTTCGAGACAAAATTATTCTCAAAATTGCAGCGAAACAGCGTCATTGCTTTTCCAAATAATATGGTTCCGAACTGTGGTAAAAACGCAGAACGGAAATATGTTACAACCGGAACAGCAATGCATTTCACGGCGACTCAAACCTATAAGCTGAGAGCCTCCGGTGAGGGAAAGAGAGGACCTTGATCGGAGCGAGCGGGGAGAAAAACGTGTCAAGTGCATAAAGCAAGCTTTAGATAAGCGCTCAAAAGGTTGCGTGATAAATACGGCTGCATTAAGCGCGTTTTGCGGATGGCGCGAGCAACAGTATCAAATGTCCCGAAAGCTCCGAAGCCTCGTGCTCGTGGCTCAATAAGGATATGTGCGCGTCCATTAGAAAAAAAAAAAAAAAATGTGACCCAACAGGGCGTCACGGCTCCACCCCAGCGAGCAGCTCCTTATAATAGGGGTCTCTGTATAAAGAGCTGATTAAGATCTCTCCATCGCCGCAATATGTTGTGGAACACCGTATGTCCTGCGTACACTACTCGCGCACGCGCTTGCAAAAGCTCCGAAGAGATTAACATCCCCCACCGCGGCACACCTCCTACCCTCGTGCTCACCTTTCAAACGCGATCGAAAAAGAAGGGCCGCGCGACGGTCGCGTGACTAGACACGTGTCTACCCACACGTGCTGCTGCACGGCGGCGCATCGTTGATCAAGAGAGCTGCGGCGGTTTCGGGTCGTTATCGAAAAGCGCCCCGCGGTCTTCGCGAGCAGCGTGGTAATGAGCGTGAGCTCCGAAGGGCACGCAATGGCAATGCTGGCGCCTTCGCTATATTCAATCGCCATCCTACAATTGTGTGAGATTGCAACAGGATACACGCTTCTGTTTGAAACAACTTCCAAATGCTTACAAGTCTTGCAGTTGCAGCGGAATCGAGTTGGTGATGACAGGCAGGAATATGGAAGACCTTATGTCCTCTGGTGATCCTGCGCGGAATACGAAACATGATACAACTGAGGAGTTCGGGGCACATGAGGATACCGTGAAGGAGTTTGAAAAGAAAGAGATCAGCGCGATTACGTCGGCAGCGAATTAAGCAAGGGCAGTGTCAATAATCCAACAGTGCTGGAACAAGGTTCGGTGTCCGTGTTAGCAAAGCGGTTATGATATATGTTTAGAAACGTTTTTTCTGGACCCGAGCTATAATATCACTGTTGGACATAGAAAAGCTATTGCAGACGGCCGCGGCGTACTCGAGTTGAGGAGGACAGATTGTGTACAACTTACGGAAAGGCTTAGGAGAATTGAATTTTCTCGACAGTCAGCAAACAGAGCCAAGAGTGCGCATGCCCCGCATTTCAACGCGTTTAGTGTGAGCTGAAAAGTATAAGGTTGTATCAAAGCGTGCACCGAGATAATTGATATCTCAGGCCTTACACAATGGTATAGGATCTGCAGAATAAGAGAAATAAATGTTTGCTGCTTTGCGAGTGAAAGTCATAACTTTGGTCTTAGCCGCATTTAAGGTGATGTTATTATCTTTGCACATTTAGAAAGAGAAAATAGGTTAGGCTCCAGGATGCGGCAGTCATCCGCAGTATGAGCTTCCTCTAAATTTGGATGTCATCGGCACATAGAAGGTGAGAAGAATTCTGAATAGGCGGAAAAATGCCATTAATAAAGAATAAAAAAAGGAGCGGTCCTAATACTGATCCTTGAGGGACGCCGCTAGTTGCCATGTACAAAGAAAACGTTTGGCCATTGACGTTAACCTAACGTGATCTATCAAGAAGATAACTGCGCAAGAGATTGACAACTGACGAGTCAACCCGAAAGGGCGTAAGCTTCACCAGGAACAGTGAGCGGCTGACTACATCAAACGCTTTGCTGAGGTCACAACAAATGGTGTCAACTTGCCCCCTTTGAAGTACCGGCGCGGAGGTCTGTGTCGTGAAACTGGAGAGATTTGCGACAGCGGAGCGGTCAGAGAGAAATCCATGCGGATGCGGAATCAGTGAGTTCTTCAAAGTAAAAAAAAAAAAAAAAACAAAAAAAAAAACACACAATATGTTGTGAAAAGCAAGCTCAAAAAGCTCAGACGTGGCACAGATAAGAGAAATTGGCACATCGAAGAGAAATCGGGCGATAATTCGAGACTTCAGTTTTACAGCCAGACTTAAATACAGAAAAAAAACGCGAGCAGTTTTCCACATGTGAGGGAAAGTGGAAATGTTCAGAGAGTATTTAAGTATAGATGTCAATACTGGAGCAAATATACTTTTGTAGTTGTGGACAGGATGGTCATCAGGGCCGCAGGTACAGGGAAAACTTCAAGCGCATAATTAAGGCATTCGCTGATAATCTTTTCATCACACAATACAGCACTAGATGTACGAACGATCGTCTGCTGCTGACTGACACCAGCGTTGAAACCTGAAGCATTTTACTGTATAAGGATGAGAAATAGACAGCAAAGAAATCCGCGACTGCTCGGACTTCTACTCCGCTAGAGTCGAGGAGGCGAAAACACTATCCACGTTAACTAGAGCGCCCTTGCGGATATACTTCCAAAATTCCGCCGGCCGGTCATAGGCGCTCGTTTCCAAGAATTCAAGTTACGAGTCGTAATCCCGCTTATAGAGGCGTTTGCAGCGAGCCTTAAAAAAGCGGAATTCTTCTTCCTGTTCATTATAGGCACAGGACTTCTAGATTTTCTGTGCGCTCGGTCTTTATGCTTTAGGCAGTTAAGTTCAAATGAGAACCAGCGGGGATATTTAGAGCGTTTAGGTGAGGTCTAGCACTCGAACGGAAGACGGTTCTAGCACTCGAACGGGATGGCGCACTGGTCTTGTGGCAGCAGGTGCCATTGGCCGATTGCCATCGCTAATAATAGGTCCTATATCAGGATTGGCCAGCGCATCTTATGGCCAAATGCTTTTTTATCTTACGAATTTATTTGTGAATGCGGGTCCTAAACCGCTGCGGTGGCGCAGTGGCCATGACATTCTGCTGCTGAGTACGAGGTAGCGGGTTCGTTTCCAGGTCACCGCGGCCTAATTCCTATGACGGCGGAATGCTGCAAACAATAAAAATAAAAATAAAAATAAAAACAGTCTTTGAAGTTAGGTGCACGTTAAAAAGCCCCAGGTGGTCGAAATTAATTCGGAGCTGCCCAATATACGCCATACCGCTCATATATAGCCCCGATGATTTGATTAATGTTTTAACACGGGTCCCGAATTCGGAAGCATCACGAAAAATATGTAAATATACACACTGCTGCATAGTAGGCTCGCACAGAGACCACACTGAATGTAAACTGTGCGTGCTCGTACAGGTAGTCAAAACCTCGCATCCCCCACTGTCGCGCATATATACTTGGGCGATACACGCCATCCACGAAACTGCTCGAGCCATCGCTCTCTAAAACATTCGAGAGATAACGGAGCACGCACGCCTCGAGTACCGCTGTCTCGCCCGCGTGTAAACGGGCGCGTCCATACGGAACGGCTCCGTCATAATTTCTTCCTTCTTCTAAAACCTCAAGATGAGTCATCATCCTTCGGGTACCCGTCCGTGTTTCTCCGAGCGCGCGCGTCCTCGAAGCGGCTAATTTTTTTCTCTACCGAGACCGCCAGTTTATGCCTTATCTGTCAGCTATGAAACGAATGACGAGGAAGCGACGGCCCAGCAGGAAGTATTATGCCTAGACAAAGCAGCAGCGACGGCTGAAGCTATGACGAGGAAAGGTAATCACGGCGATCAGCTGACTGTGACGGCAGCCGCGAAAGCTGCCCTGTTCTCTCGAGAACCCCGCGTTGCACGCGCTCGTACACTCGCACCGTGAAGCCGCTGCCATGGCGATCCGCGAGAATCAAGCGTGGCACCAATAGGCGTGTTGTATATGTATACGTTATACTTCGCCACAATGTATAGTTCTGTGCAAAAAGAAAAAAAAATGGAAGTTTTCGAGTGACGTCCTCCCACTTGTCCCACCTCTCGCAGTAGATACGCGGGTGCATTTGGTGCACTCCTCATTTGCACGTTAGCCGTGGGGCAACACAATCCAGGTGTATCAAGAGTATACGTGTGTTGCCAAAACCGTATAAATGGCTTGTCGTGAGGTTTAACGAGTCGCAGTTGTCCTTAATTCTGCTCTGAAAGCAGGAAGAGATGTATGGCATGGTGTCTAACGTCAAATGGCAAAATGTTGACCTCACGATATGCCTCTTGGCTTCAGGGACCTTCTTGTTGATGAAGA
>NC_051154.1:267754683-267788807 GCF_013339745.2 Dermacentor silvarum | reverse complement strand
AACTTCTGACCGCCACAGTTATGCTTCTAGCAACCGTTGGACCTCGACGGCCCAGCGTGATAAATGCCTAGACATGTATATCGCGCCGTCCAACGTGACGTCCTGGAAAACTTATGAGAACAAAATTCATTTAAGCCAAACATTTCATTAGAAGAAAGGAAAGCTACCACCTAATTGGCAACGCAGTGATATTGTGATAAAACCAGCGGACAAAGGTGGTGCCGTGGTAATCATGAGCAAAAATGGTCTATATAAGCAAGACCAGAGACAAATAAATGACCAGACTTTCTATAGGCGTCTAGACGGTGATCCTACCACAAATTTTAAAGCCATAGTCCAAGATAACATTAAAGGTTTCGTAAAAGCGAAGCAATTAAGCGATAACGCAGTAGGTTCACTCGTCCCATCCTGGGTAGGTTCTACTTGCTGCCTAAAATACACAAGAAAACTTTCCCGGACGCCGTTGCTTCGGGTTGGCACTGTCACGGAGCAACTTTCGCGCTACGTTGATGTAATAATCAGCAGCCTTCCATGTACCTTCTCATCTTATCTTAAAGATACGAACCTTTTTTGTTGGACATCGACGACCTCCTTATACGGGAGAATTCCCTGCTCGTTACATTAAATGTGCTTTCACTCTATACAAACATCCTATAATGTTGCCATTCAGTCAGTAGTTCATGCCTATGACAGGTCGTCTTGATGATCCAAAAACCATTGGTAGTGACACACTGTCTACATTATTGAAACTAATTAGAGCTCAATATTTGAATTTGACGGTTCGCACTACCTTCAAGTAAGCGGCACATCAATGGGCACTCGCATTGAACCTAATTATGCTAGCATTTTTATGTCTGTTCTGGAGAATGACTTTCTTGGCAAGCGCGAACTAAAACCTCTGTATTATAAGCGGCTTATAGATGACATTTTTCTGATCTGGGCTCATGGTGAAAATAAACTGTTATCGTTTATAGCCGATTTCAATACCGTCCATCCATCCATTTCTTTTTCGCATGAAATACTCTCGTTTACGATTAACTTTCTGGACGTACAGTTTCCCTATCTAACAACAACAACCGCTGAACTTTACATAAAACCAACGGACAGGCATCGTTATCTTCACTTTAAATGTTATCACGTAAAACACTGGAAAACCAGTATACCATATATTCAGGCACTCCGCTTTAAAAGCTTTGCTCGGGACAGTCGGACTTTTTATGAAAACTGTGAACAACTTCGCGAAGCTTTAATCCAGCAGGAATACCGACGTCACAAAGTGGGTGATGCCGTTAAAAGTACCGATGCGCTGAATCGGAAGGATTTGTTCCGCGCAAAAAAGCAATCGTCCATTCAGACACAATGTACCCTCGTTGTAACCCACTCCGCATCGGTTCCAAACGTCTCGTCAATCCTTAAACATTTCAATATACTAGCACACAGTGATCACCTTAAAGTTATCTTCCCAGAACCCCCAGGGTAGTCTTCAGACGGTCTAGTAATCTGCATGACATCTGAACGTCACCTAAAACGTGGATTGCTGAGACAGCGTGTTGTCAACCTTGCAAGAAAACACGTTTAAGGCTTAGAGATTGACGCCAACCAAATAAGGGAGTTTATTAGCCCGATGTTTGGAGCCAATTCGGCTCCTTCTTCAGGGGGTATTCTTCGCAGGTGGCGGTGTGCCGCTTTTAAAAAGTCTATCTTAAGAAAGGAGAGGAATGGGAGAGAGCGTAAGGTGGGGAGACACTTGACAGGGCACCTGTTCTTGACAGACGAAAGAGGTGGGGGGGGGGGGGGGGGCGACGCGATGTTTTGGTGTTGGTGACCTAGACCGGGGGGTCATTTCTTCCCTTCGTCGCATCTGCAAGGCCGTGAACATACAAAGAGGGAAGGATGCCCTTCACGCGGTTTATATTGCCCGCCGTGTTCTGAATGTGCCATGACTCCAGTAGTAGGCTTTTCGCCAGTTGTCTCTGTTTGAAGGAATTGGGTTTCTTGGAACAAATAGGGGAAATCCCGTCTCGTCGGTTTGTCGGGCACTGTCGCCGTCCGGACGACGCTGATGAAAGGGGTGGCATCGGGGGAAGCACCCAAAGAATGGGCACTACCGAGTTGGGGCTCTTGTTTGCCCGTCTCGTCTCGTCGTCTGTTTGCCTGCCTCGATGGGAAACAATCAAAGAATGCGCCCGGCCGATTCGGGACGCAACAACGCACCACACACAACACACACTGAACGAGAAGCGAGGGTCTCGAATCCGGCAGCATTGATGCCTCAGGTGACATGTGTGGGTTTATATACCAGTTGCGTTCACCCCAAAATGTTTACGTAGACGCGACGCCTGCGGCAGAAAGGGTGTTCCAATCTGCTGCCAAGGCCGTTAGTGGTGGCACTGGCTAACACTCCCAGTGTTAGTTCTAGTAGATAAACATAAATACCCCAGAAAGTGGATGGGGATGGGGAGCCAGTAGTTTTTTCGTCCACTTCATTTCCATTTATTTATAATTTCTTATTACAATTAGGAATCAGAGATAATTTACTCTATGTCATTACTTGGTGTCATTTTTCGTTGGCTCCTTATGATACTACAATAATAAAAAATAAATATTGTAAGATAAGAAGAAACAACATCATAGGGTCGAAAAAATACAATATATAAAAATCTACAGTGTATAACCTTATACACACACGAACATATACAGATAGAAGGCGAGGACATGTTGCATAACACCGAGTACCTATACGTATACACGTATGCAGAGTTACAAACACATACACGAGACCACGATACAGACTGGGATCAGCAAGTGAACATATGAGGAAGATACACACATGAAATAATGCACGCACAGATATACGAGCGTCAAAAGCGAACGTCATGCAACCTAGATGCGCATATAAATACAAATAATGGCATCTTGGTAAGGATGCCCGCGCCTTCGAAGATATGTTTGAGTGCTTTCAATGCTTCACGCTGTATCGTTTTCGATGGCCAAGGGCCCACTAATTTAGCGAGAGAGAACGATAGATTAGGATCAGTTGAGTGTAGATGTATTCTATAGCTGCCATCTACGCGTAGCGCGTCTGGGGCATTCGAGGAGTACAGATGGAGTCGTTGGCACGGGAGCAAGCCGGGGATGAAGCCCGTTTTATGCGATATGGAAAATGCTTCGTATAAGCTGTCCCAACGCGTAGTCGATGAATTAGTGTCTGGGTACTTTTCGAACGTTCTACATCCAGCTGGTATTTGAGTTGGGGGCCACTTCGTAAAGGACCGATTCCTTAGTATCTTCATTAAACCACGTTGACATACACAATTACTTCTTTAGCACTTTTAATTGGGAAAAGCGAGTGCACAACTAGGTCAAAACCAGTCGATACCCTTTACAAGTGCCAACTTGTCCTAGCTATTACTGAAATGTTTCATCAACCATAAAAGCTGGAACCACTTGGTACTGGAGAACAGTGCCGGTGGCCGCCATGGTTCTTTTTTTGAATAGTACGTAAGGAAATGCACTGGTTAAACTACATGGCATCATGGCTAATACAGATTTAAGAACAACTCCACTTCCGCATTTTTAGACGTCGATGCACGACTTATTTTTATAGAAAAGACACCGGAAAGCTGACAGATTCCTGGTAGAAGCTACTGTACTTCCAACAGTTTAAAGCGTGCGCTCCGAGCTTGTAGAAGTCTTTATTCCACACGTTGTTGCTAATACTACTATTACTTTTTTTTTTTTGCAAGTTGTACGTACTTCGATTCGTGGGCCTTTCACCAATTTTGTCCAAGCTGGGGCCTTGAGATATTCGCCTGACAGCTTAGTATAGCTAAAAATTGTTGCGCAACTCAATTATTACCGCATTATCTGCGAATCTTGAACTGGTTTTAGAAAACAGTCAGCATTCCAAATACAACGAGGTTAAATTAGCAAAAAGAAAAGGAAAGAGTTAATGAGTTCAGTTAACAAGCTAGACAACTGCGAGTTACAGCACTTAAGGTAATTTTTGCTACTGAGATTTAATTAGGTGATTATAAATATTTATCTAACTCGAGAAGCAATTTCATAATTATCAAAGTGTCAATGAGAAAATTGTAGAGCAACATGAAAACTCCCGATACAGCTTGCTGTTGCTCAATACGTGCTACGTACATAAATGTGTTTTTCCGAGCGTGAAAAAAAGCCCGCGAATACACGCAGAGTTGCCGCGCAATTGGCCGCTCGAGACACTTTGCGTGTATTCACGGGCTTCTTGCACGCTCGGAAAAAGAATTTTATGTAGCACGTATTGAGCAACAGAAAGCTGTATCGGTAGTTGTCATGGTGCTCTACACTTTTCTCGTCGGCATTTTGATAATTATGGCAGTAGTTCTCGAGTTATATAAATAATTATAATCACCTAATTAAATCTCAGTAACGAAAAAATTACCGGCGGCTACTCCACTGCACTGGAAACAATACACACTAAGTTTGCTTCGCGTAACACCGTTCCTCTTTTTTTTTAATCGTGCTGCGTGAGAACTGGGACACCCTGTATATACATTGTGAGTGAGTATCAGCGAGCACTGTTTATTTTTCTCACCTAAACAACATTCTGTAAAATCGCGCTGACGGCGGCAGCGCGATGCGACGCAACCCTACGTCGCGCGAGTGGATCAAAGATGGAAAAAGAAATATATATATATATATATATATATATATATATATATATATATATATATATATATATATACAGAGTGCCCCAGCTATCACGCAGCACGATTTAAAGAAAGAGCAACGGCGTTACGCGAAGCGAACCTAGTGCGTATTGTTTCCAGTACAGTGTGGTAGCCGCCAGTAATTTTTTCGTTACTGATATTTAATTTTAATGATTGTTTTAATTATCTAACTCGAGAAGTACTGTCCTAATTATCAAAGTGTCAATGAGGCGTTTGTAGGCAACCACGTGGGTCATCTAACTGCGGTATTTTCAGCGCCGTTCTAATTGCGTACTCATTTTTTTCCCGAGTGATAAAGAAAGCCCGCGAAATATAAAAAAAAATGTGGTTGATCCCTCTTATATAGGAATCGGTATAGAACACGAAAGTGAAACGTGTCTTCACAGAAGTAGTGTAATGTTTATTGCACATTGATATATAATGTCTATTGGTGTTTTGTGGCTAAAGCGCCCTTAGGCGTTGATGCAACCACGCTGACGCCTGGTGGCACGTCTCCTCCATCACGACTACCAACGTCGATGACCATGAGCATTTATGATGACAAGCGCTTACGAACGCGCATCCAAAGTGCATCCGAAGCGCAAGCGACGCGCGATGCGCCGCTCGGTTAGCACGGTCCCAAACAGTGTCGCCGTCTGGTGGCCTCCGGCGGAAGGCATCACCGGCGGTGCCAGCGTCTCCCATTAGAAACGCCCGGCGGTCGGCACACTAGTAAGTATATTCTAGGCACTATAGTCGTAGTGCTGACACCACCGAAGCGTTCACTGTCGGTGCGCGTTAGTGTCATAATGCAGTACTTCTCTTTTCTGCTCGTAGGCGGCGGCACCGCCCCGAGCAAGAGCGCGGGTACACGGAGGAGTGTTAGATATATAAGGCGCGTCTGTGTAGCTCTCTGCAAATGCGTTTGTGGCGCGATGGGTTAACGCTCGGCAATCTATCGTCGCGGACCGAGAGGTCGTGGGTTCGATTCCCAAATTTTGCATGTTTGTGGAACTTTTTCTTCTGGTTTCTTTCTTTGTATTATGTTCGTGTACATTGTAAGCTGACGTATTTCCGTGACGGAAATACGTCACTGAAGTCTTGGTGGACCCCGGCATAAAACACTTTCGTGTTAAAAAAAAAAATACCACGTGACGACGCTCCCACCCGCATCATAAAGGAACGCCCTCAAGTAAGCTGATTGAAAGCAACGGCTTTTGCCGCCCATGCACACTATCTACGCTAAGACAACAGCTATCGCAGCTTGTTTCCAACTAACACGAAACGTGATATGCTCCTTCGGGTAAAGCACAAACTCGGTCCCCATTTCTTCGTTCTTTCTTTCGCTTATTTCATTCTGGCTAACTCAGAGGGAGCTTGTTCGAGGGCGCTGCTTTATTTTTGCGCGGGTTGGAGCGTCGTCACGTGCTGTTTTTTATATTTCGCGGGGTTTCTTTATCACTTGGAAAAAAAAATGAGTGCGCAATTAGCACGGCGCTGAAAATACCGCAGTTAGATGCCCCACGTGGTTGCTTACAAACGCCTCATTGACACTTTGACAATTAGGACAGTACTTCTCGAGTTAGATAATTAATTACAATTATTTAATGGAATATCAGTAACGAAAAAATTACTGGCGGCTACTACACTGTACTGGAAACAATACGCACTATAGGCTTGCTTCGCGTAACGCCGTTGCGCTTTTTAAAAATTGTGCTTCGTGATAGCTGGGACACCCTGTATATATATATATATACATATATATATATATATATATATATATATATATATATATATATAGATATATATATATATATATATATACAGTGAAGTAGACGCGCGTATGAAGCGGTTTATTGACGTTTCGGCGGGGGTCCGGCCTTCATCAGAATACAATACATGGCGTCAGTACAGTTTATATACTGTCGTGGGCTTAATTTTTGTCCAGCAACAGGTGGACATAGTGAATTTCAACTACTGAACGATTTGGATAATTTCGCCCGTAACTTACGCTTGCGCGAATACTTCCATGACTGGCCCAATTCAAGCGATTCGAAACACGCGTTACCTTCTGGCAAGCACTGGGTTCCCCCCTCACAGCGCGATAGATTTTTAGACATGTATATCAAAGCAGTACAACGAGACGTTCTGCAATTGTATCAAAACCAAGCACCCTTCCGCCGCAACTTGTCCATCAACGAAATGGAAGCACTAGATACTCTGGCATCTCGCAATGACCTCGTCATTAAGCCTGCTGACAAAGGTGGTGCCGTAGTCATAATGAACAAGTCCGATTACGCCACAGAGGCCCACAGACAGCTAGCAGATGCGACGTTTTATAAACGCCTTGATCATGACCCCACTGAGCAGTACGAATCTCTGGTCAAAAGCAAAGTGGTAGATCTCGTCAAGAAGAAAAAGATGCCTGACAATGCGGTACATTCTCTAATTCCACTAAGTCCTGTTGCTGGTCGTTTTTACCTTTTACCTAAAATTCATAAGATAAACAAACCAGGTCGACCCATCATTTCTGGTATAGGTACAGTCACATAAAATTTGTCCACCTACGTAGATTCCCTCATTAGTAATATCCCAGCTATACGTTTCCTTCTTACGTAAGAGACACTACCGACTTTCTGTCAGATATAATCGATCTCATTATTCCTCAAGGTTCTCTTTTGGTCACACTTGATGTTGCTTCTTTGTATACTAACATTCCTCATTCAGATGGCACCATGGCAGTCGTCAATTGCTACGAAGCCGTAGCACCCGAGAAACTCATCGATAGTGACACATTGGCAACATTGCTAACCCTTATTTTAGAACTGAATAATTTAGAATTTGAAGGACAGCCCTATGTCCAAGTTAGTGGGACGTCTATGGGTACGCGAATTGGCCCCAACTACGCGAACGTATTTATGGGTCAGCTAGAAGATAAATTTTTGCTAACCAGGACCCTAAGACCTTTTTATTACAAACGTTACATTGACGATGTTTTTCTGATTTGGTCTCATGGTGAACAGGAACTGCTTTCCTTCATATCTGACTTTAACAATGCCCATCCATCCATATAATTTTCTCACACGTATTCTGCATCTACTTTTAACTTCCTTGACGTCAGCGCTTCATTGCTAAATGATAAACTATCTACTGCCCTATACAAAAAGTCGACAAATAATGTCAATATTTGCACTTTGATAGCAGTCACGTTAAACATTGCAAGACGAGCATTCCTTATAGTCATGAGCCTTACGTTTTAAAAGAATTTGTTCTGAGCAATCAGAGTTTCAAAAAAATTGCGGTACCTTGAAAAGCGCTTTAGTCCAACAAAATTACCCACCACAATTAATTGACGATGCAATAAAACGCGCAGACGTGCATGACCGAAGGACGCTTCTTTGCACTGCGAACAAGCCAACTCCCTCACCTCAGACAAATCTTGTCCTAACCCATTCTGCGTCTCTCACGTGTTACGCATGTACTGAAGAAACACCACAATATTTTAATGCAAAGTGAACGCCTCAAAAACATCTTCGCTGAACCACCTAAAGCAGTATATCGTAAAGCTAGAAATATTCGAGATATACAATCATCATCATCTAAGACTGACTGCCCTGATGCCATCGGATGTCATCCTTGCCGAAAACCGCGATGTAAAGTATGCCCCTACATGTGCACATCGCAAAAGGTGACTAGTACGGCTTCAAATTTTCGTTTACAGATCAAAGGCGAGTTCGACTGTGACACTAAAGACGTAATATATATGCTTGAATGTACGGTGTGCAAAAAACGGTACATCGGACAAACAGAAGGGCCTTTTAGATTGCGCTTTAACAATCATAAATCCCACGCTAACACGTTGCCCAACCTGCCCATCTCAAGACACGTGCACCTCCCTGACCACTCATTCGATAAACTGAAAGTCAGGTTGCTTGAATCTGGATGTCGTTCAAATTATGATAGAGAAGCCCATGAATCCTTCCTTATCTATAAGTTTGATACCGTCGCGTGTGGTTTGAATGAAAGTGTAGGAAAATTAAGTTGCCTGTCTTCATAGCCCGTCACTTGTTTCTCGTTTCTACTAGTACGTCAATTATCCTTTTTTTTTTTGTCTGTTTGCTTGATAACATAGCCCATTTTGGGTGACGTCTTTTGTTGTCACCTGACGATTGGTTTTTGCACTTCATTCCTGTGCATTTTTATGCTTTGTATTTTTAGATGATGTGTTTGCAAACACCATCTGTGTATACACGTATCAGCTGTCCTTTGAACGATTGACATGCATTTTGTTCGCCCATTTTTATCGTTTCTCATGTAAACATATCTTCATTCGGTTGATATGCGCATGTATATAAACTGTACTGACGCCATGTATTGTATTCTGATGAAGGCCGGACCCCGGCCGAAACGTCAATAAACCGCTTCATACGCGCGTCTACTTCACTGTATATATATATATATATATATATATATATATATATATATATACAGGGTGTCCCAGCTATCACGAAGCACAATTTTTAAAAAGCGCAACGGCGTTACGCGAAGCAAACCTATAGTGCGTATTGTTTCCAGTACAGTGTAGTAGCCGCCAGTCATTTTTTCGTTACTGATATTCCATTAAATAATTGTAATTAATTATCTAACTCGAGAAGCACTGTCCTAATTATCAAAGTGTCAATGAGGCGTTTGTAGGCAACCACGTGGGGCATCTAACTGCGGTATTTTCAGCGCCGTGCTAATTGCGCACTCATTTTTTTTTCCAAGTGATAAAGAAACCCCGCGAAATATAAAAAACAACACGTGACGACGCTCCAACCCGCGCAAAAATAAAGCAGTGCCCTCGAACAAGCTCCCTCTGAGTTAGCCAGAATGAAATAAACGAAAGAAAGAAAGAAGAAATGGTGACCTAGTTTGTGCTTTACCCGAAGGAGCACATCGCGTTTCGTGTTAGTTGAGCTGCGATAGCGGTTGTCTTAGCGTAGATAGTGTGCATGGGCGGCAAAAGCCGTTGCTTTCAATCGGCTTACTTGAGGGCGCTCCTTTATGATGCGGGTGGGAGCGTCGTCACGTGGTATTTTTTTTTTTATATTTCGCGGGCTTTCTTTATCACTCGGGAAAAAAATGAGTACGCAATTAGAACGGCGCTGAAAATACCGCAGTTAGATGCCCCACGTGGTTGCCTACAAACGCCTCATTGAAACTTTGATAATTAGGACAGTACTGCTCGAGTTAGATAATTAATTACAATTATTTAATTGAATCAGTAACGAAAAAATTACTGGCGGCTACTACACTGTACTGGAAACAATACGCACTATAGGTTTGCTTCGCGTAACGCCGTTGCGCTTTTTTTAAATCGTGCTGCGTGATAGCTGGGATACCCTGTATATATATATATATATATATATATATATAGGAAAATCAGAAGCACAACTTCGCGGTTATCTTAGGTGCCGTTGTCAGATGGGAAGAGGACTTGGCACCCGTAGGTACCGCGCCCCAGAGCGTTCATGTACTCAACAACCCAGCATCATTCGGTACATTGACCCCGGCACCCCCCCCCCCTACCCGGGCTCACTGGGTGGGGGGCTTTGATTCGGGCCAACGGTCCTTCCCGGACAAGGGGGCCGCTGTGGAGCGGCGCACACCGTGCTATTTCACGCTTCACACAAACAGCCATGTCGGTCGTCAGGGACACAAGCCCATCAGATCCCTGGATTGCCTCGACAGGAAAAGGTGTCAAGGCAAACAACCATGGAGACAACAGAAGCCGTCCGCGGCGCAGGCGCACTCTGTTGCGCCAGCACCGGTTCCAACTCTGTGTTCCACTGAGGCGAACGGAAATACGTGGATCGACTGGCGCATGCTGTCCAGTCGAGTGACCTTAGAAGCATGCATCATAACTTAATGGAAAGCTTTCCACCTGACTCATCAAAAATCACAGCAGGGCGAGCTACTTTGAGAAACTTCTTCTCGCCTAGGTGATGCCGCCCCCGGGCGAGATGGAACCACACTTGCAAGCACTTCGTGAAGACCCGGCGCCCCTCCCCCGAAAACCGCATCACAGCGTGCTAACCAAACTTGGTATGAGCACTCGACGAGAAGAAGCACGAACTGGTTGATCGCCTGGCTAGGCAAAGGGTGCAGGAAACGAACTGTCAGACATGGGACGCCTGGGAGACTAAACAAACTAGCTATCCGTTGGAGGAGAGCAGCAGAAAGTAAACACTGCGAAAAGATGTGAACTGTATCCTCTCGACCGCCACAAAAGGGACACACTCCACGAGCCGGGATGGCTGTGAAGGGTCGGAAGCTAATCGGCAAACAGCCTCGCGCCAGGCGGTACATGAATGTAGCTCGCCTAGCGTCAAGGAAGCTTGCCGTAATGAGCTTCCAGCTTGTCCTGTGAAAAGACAGGTCATACCTTTGACAATGCGGGGGAAGACCGGGGGTAACGGATATCAACTAGTTCTTGGAGCGGAGTAGAAATTACATCGATGTCGGAGTGGACCTTGCGAAGGCGTGCCACTGGAATTGGCAGCCATCGCATAGAATAGGGACGGGTTTCCTGAGCGAGGCACACAGTGAGAGAATGTGCTCTGGGAAAACAAACGGAGTCTAGTGCTAAGAAGAAGGAAGTAAGGCTTCGAGTCAGGAGCATATCTGAGCTAAGGGCAACCTGGGTCCACCTGATGTGTAGTGCAGTAGCTACGATGCCCAAGTCGGGAATTCCGAGTCCTCCCTTATACTTGGGCAGCTTAAGTCACCTGCCTAGCTACACAGCCAGTTGTCCCTTTCCAGAGAAACCGAAAGAGAACCCTCTCCAACATAGCTTGGTTCGGGTTGGAACAGGGGACACACATGCTACATACGTGAGGAAAGAAAAAAAAGAGACCTAAGAATGTTCGCTCTAGCTGTCAACGGACACGACAACACGCTGAACTCCTGAATCCTGGTTTCAAGCTTCTCTTTAGCTTGCTGCCAGTTTTCAGAAGACAGACCGTCTGGATCGAATTTGAAACCTAGAATGCGCAACCGCGTTTTCATGGGTAGACCATGAACGGGCTGCGGGCTGGACGGAGCAGAGTTCAAGTACATGGCTGCACTTTTCGACCTATTCGACCTCGCACCGCTCGCCTTGCAGCAACTGTCCATGACGTCCAGGACGGTGCATGCTGATGCCTCGTCCGGGACGACAATAGACAAGTCGTCTGCATAGGCGAAGAGTGCAACTGGAGGGGAACCTGGTGGAAGTAGGAACTTGCCAATTCTACTGTCACAGGATAGCCTCTGCAGAAGGGGTTCGATTGTGAGTACGTAGAGAGCAGGTGAGAGCGGATCTCCCTGCCGTACACCACACGACCCACAACGAAAGCCTCCGAGACGCGATCCTGTATGAGAACAGCAGAAGTCGGTCGAGAGTACAAAGCTTGGACCATACGCTGAAAACACACGCTAAAGCCGGCCTCCTTCAAAACCCGAAAAAGGTACCTGTGGCTGATGATATCGAAAGCATTCTCCTGATCAAAGGAGCAGAAAATACCGGGAAGTTTCCTGGTATTTGCCCACAGGAGGTCTCTAACTGCTAAACCGTGAAGCTGACAGGAACGCCCCTGAACACAGCATGCCTGGTATGGACTCAAAACAGTGTTGAGATATGGAGTGAGTCGCATACACAGACACTTTGCTATGAGCTTGTAATCGCAGTTCAGAAGTGTGATGGGCCGCCAGGCTCTTAGATCGGTGCTTCTCGACTCATCCTTGCAAAGGAGAGTGATTAGCCCCTCTTTTTGAGACGCTGACAAAGTCCCTTCACTGAGCAGCCTGTTCACCAATGATGTGAAAGGCTTCCCTAGCAGTCTCCAAAACTTCACATAAAATTCAACTGTCAAACTATCGGATCCTGGACTGCGATTGAGCTTCATAGACTTCAATGCTGCAAAGAGCTCGTCTTCAACTATGGCTGTGTCACCAACTGCCGGCGGTTCAGTTGGTGGAACGAATGGGAAAACAGCCGGAGTGGCAGCTGGCTCAGCATAAAGGTTCATGTAGAACTGCCTTGTCAGTGCAAGCACTCCTTCTGGTGAGTCGACTAAGCTACCATCACTTGGATCTACTACGGAAGAAAGAGTTGTGCTCTTCCTTGAAATATGTCTGCGGAGAATGTTTCTGCTGCACCACGCTTCCATTTCCCACCGCTCCGCTCGGGTTATAGCTCTCAAGCTATCCCAGCGTCGCTGTAGAAGAATCCGAAGTTCCTTTCGGAGTGAGGCCAACGCCGGACCAACCCCAGGCCCACTAGACAGTGGCCTCGAGAGCAGAAGGATCGCGTCGGAGACGATTTTTATCTCCTCGCGCTCCTTCCGCGCTCGACGCTTGCCCCAGGACCTGAAGCACTCACGGACACTGACCTTCACTTCGTCCCATTCTCTACCTTCTAGATTCGCTCTGTTGTGCAGCGAGCGAAACAGAATGGACGATACCTCTGCGGTTGCCTGCCTGTCTCTAAGGAGCCGTGGGTTTAGACGCCACGGTTTCTTCCCCTGCGGCACTAAACTCGAGTCGGCAAACCGCAGTGTCAGGAAGCGGTGGTCGCTATGAGCAGAAGGAATTACCTTGGAGGAATGCATACTGGGAACCAGTGATGACGAGACATAAAACCGATCAATGCGGCTCTTCACCCCTCGCCCTGTCCAAGTCATTCCTGACTTCGCAGGGCGAAGCGTGCGCCAAGCATCAACCAGTCCCAGCTCATCAACGAGCCACCGTAGTACAATATCTCCAGCCCTATCCCTGAATTTCGGAGTACCTCTTTTAGATACACGATCTAGCTGCTCTAACACACAATTGAAGTCGCCTACAAGAATAAGCCGAGAAGGGCCCACTAAGTAGGGATTCAATGCAGCAAAAAACTCTTTTTGACCTTTATATCTATTTGGAGTATAAACATTAACAATTCGAATGCCAGAATCAAGGTCCACTGACAGAATGCGGCCCTCGGCGTCCCTGGCATGGCGTAGAACCAGGCCTTTGAAGCTCGGCATCAAAATGATGGCCGTGCCTCGGCAGCCTGACCCGCCATAACTCCAGAAAGACCTCGTGCCAAAAGTCCTGTCAAAGTGGCTGATCTGACCTAACCTGTGGACATAGGTTTCCTGAAGTACAAGAATATCTACATTTGCGGACCTAGCTAAGTCGACTATCGCGAGCCGTTTTGAATTTCGAGTCAAGCCTCTACAGTTAAAGGTAGCTAGAGTTAGAGAGAAAGCCATAATGAGTGGAAGAAAAATTTTGCAACAGACTAAAAGGGAGCTAGAGAAAAACAAGAAAGTTAAGGTAAAAGGAAAGGCTAGTACTGGGTAATACTAGCCGAAAGAAAAATCCGATGTTACAACTGCCTAAACGAGAGTCTCCTCGAGTGGAGACACCGCGGCTGTTGATTCATACGAATTTTCTGACATCAACGAACAGTCGCAATCGTGACCCTTACAGTATGTGCAAGGAGAATTATCCTCGCCTTCCGAAGAATCGTCGATGTCAGACTCTGATCCTGAGGCCACCACAGTCGTGCGTTTTGGTGTAGGAAGACCAGGCTCCGGGCTATGGGAGCCAGCACCTTCCGAGTCCGAAGACGACCGCCGTGAGGCCGCCTCCCTGGCCGCCGATCCAGAGCGCTTGCTACGGTTTTTCTTCTGTTTCTTACAGGGCACCTCAATGAAAGGGGCCTCCGTGCTCGTGCTAGCAAGCGGTTCCGGCTCACCAGAGAGTTCGGCCGCCACGGCGGGCACCGCTGCTGCCGCGGGGGCTGCTACGGGAGCCGCGACCACCTCCTCGCCACGTCCCCCTCCGCTTGTCGCCGCGGCGGACAGGGAAGTGAGCGCATCGGCAGCAGCGGAATCTGCATCGACTCCGGCAGTGTCTCCCTCGCTCAAGGAGCCCTGGCTGTCTCCGTTTTCCGTCGCAACTGTGGGGCTACCTAACACCGAAGTGAACGCTGGCTCCGACGCAGATGGCTGCGGCTCAGAGCCCGAGGCCACTAACGAGTAGGTGCGGACAGGGCACGACGAGATCGCGTGATCTCCGCCACATCGTACGCACGCCGCGTGGCAGTTCTCGTGACCGAACTGCTCGCAGCGTGCGCACTTCGGCGTCTCACACGCGACCGCGTGGTGCCCCTCTAAGTTGCACCTACGACACAACCGTGCAACACCCTCGTACTCGCACTGCTCTACCCTATCACCAACACGGAGAAGGTTAGGGACGGGCCGCGCCATCTCCATCAGAATGCGCCGGTTGCCTGTACCGACGCTAGCAAAACCCGGCACGCACTCTTCGGAGATCCCTAGGACGTTTCCAAAAACCTGTAGCCCCGCGGAGAATGCTTGGTCTGGCAAGTCCGAGGGGTAGCCAAAAACCCTGACCACCTTCGTCCGTACACCACGATACTCAAACTGAATCAACACTTCACGAACCTTCAAAGCGGGATCGGCTGAGAAGCGATCGACCGCGGCCCTAGTCTTAAACGTAACCTCGAATCGGCCTGCGCCGAAGTCCTGCACAGACTGCAGCTCCGACAAAGAAACGCGCTGTACGAGCGCTTTACACACGTCCACATTGGTCGCCCCTTTCGGCACGCGACCAAAAAACGGAAACGGCCGAAGCCGTGAAGGGGCCACCATCGCGGTGAAAACCACGTGGCGGCCGCGTCTAGCCGAAGTTGAGCTATAACAGGCTAGCTGCAATGCTACTCAGCTAAACAGAAAAAAAGAAAGTAAAAAGCCACGATGGTCTCTCACCAAACCGCTGGACACCTGGCTTGAATCCTCAAGGACCCGCGCCGTATCCAACCATGGAGAGAAGCAGCCACAAACAGCAGGTCACGGGTCAGGCACGCCGCACGATCACCAGGTCCTGGCCATGGCGGAAGAAGGATACGGGAGCGTCCAAACTCCTCATTCTGCGGGGTATTACCTCGTTTGAGTAACAACGGGAGTCAATGGCCGAATGTTACACAGCAGCACAGGTGCGTGTTGCCGCGGCTCCAGTAGTCTCATTTTGACCTAAAATGTAGCTCAAGGTAGCACATGTTTGTTTTATGTAATACTTTAACGTATTATAAAAAAACAGCACACATTCCGTTTCGCCTTATAAAAACGCACAGCACACATGTCTTTTAACATAAAGTTTCAAGAAAGTGAAAATTATTATTTTAAATAGCCAAGTTGGACAGCGTCTTGTCCCATCGTGAGCACTTCCGTGCGTTTGCAATTGTAAATAGCGTTAAGGGCCCCGTGTCGCGGGAAATCCGGCGTCGGCGTTGGTGTCGGCGTTAAGGGCTCGATATACTCCGACGTAACGTCGACGCGCGCGCACGCTGGGCACAGCGACGCTGCGCTAGCAAAACGCGAGCACTCTATGGGCGTCTTGCGCTGGAGTTTGAGGTATAGTAGCGGCGCCTGGTGGCGGCGAAAAACGTCATCTGGGTAGTACCAGCTTGGATAGTATTGAGCCCTGGCTGTGGCGAAGCACGTTTCTAGCCCGCGTTTTGCGTTGATTCGCACTTTTTTCTGCCCTGTTTCGAGTGCGAAAAGGCTCGTCACTTCTTACAGACCATGGCGACCAGGCTGCGAGCTGGCCGCAGCCTATAGTTATACGAAAACGGACTCTCCGTGTGCCGTGGGACGTAATGCTGGAAGCAGAAGACATCGGCGACGCCGATCCGGAGAGACCTAGGTCAGCCTCGAAAAAGCGTCACCGTCGTTACTGCTGCGTCGTGGGCTGCCATGAACAAGAAGGCCTGTATCCCAACATCAGATTCTACCGTTTTCCTTCAAGGCCTGCACAAAGTGGAGCGTCGGGCGCGCTAGATAACTGCAGTTCGTCACGCTGGGTAAGCGAAATGGAAGACCGACATAGCAGCAGGCATGGCTGGTGATTCACGATTCGAGACCCGGCCACAGCGACAATTAACAATTCGACCGGTGCGAAGTGGTGAAGTGACCAGGTGTGTGTAAATGGGCACAAATGGTCGGGCTGATTCGGTGACAATTCACTACTCCACTACGAGCAGCACAGGTTAGAGAGTTGAATGTGCTCATCCTTGACTTCAAGGCAGTACGTTGAGGCAGCACAGCAAGGTAGTATTGATTAATGCACATCGATGTTCGAGCGCTGTCATTAAAAGCTACATCAAGCGAGCAGCGCACGAGCTCGCGCTGCAGCGCGATTCGCACGTACGTACGTTACTGCGAGCTTATATACATTGCATCAGTTATTTATCAATTGCTAAAGGGACAGATGGCCGCTACTACAGCGCAGGCATAATTACTTGTCTATCGGCATGCAGTCAACAAAGAATGGAGGAGACCCGCCGTTTCGCGGTATGTCGAAAGACCACTGCCGTCACGGCGCGTACGATCGTGCGCTCGAGCAGTTCCGTACACGCCTGCTTATCGCTGCTGTGAATTCATTTATAGAAAGCATTTCCTCGCGTTTGTGCGTCTGAATCTAGCAGCGTGCAAACCTTACCTGAAGTTCAACTTCGCACGTGCATGACTCGCTTCACTTGCAATTGACACCGCGCTAAAACTTCGCCGCTTATTTCTTCAACGGCGTACACGTATTCGGCGTTACATAATTTCTTACCTTTACGCAGCATGCCACCCATGGAAAAATGTTCGGCGCCCGATATTCGCTGCAAGCCGTGGTACAACACAACCGAAAGTGGCGGGTCCATATTGTAAACGTGCTTCCCGAAGCAGACGACCGCGCTTGTTACTAACCAGTTTCGGATTGAGGGCGCTTTTTAGCACCATTTTTGCAGCGCCCCCTGGGCAACGCAAGAGCCCCATAGTCTGACGCGAGGCGCGACCGACGCGACCAGCGTCCGTCGACGCGGCCCGGCGGCAGCCAGCGCGAAATGCACGATGCTGCATTTCGCGCCGACGACGTTACCCAGACTGCACCGCGTCCACGTTTCTTTCCGCGCAGCGCTCGTTTTCCGCGCGGCGCTCTGCTCTACTGAGCATGCGCTGCTTTGGCTGCGGTCGCTGCGTCGGGCCGCGTCGCGTTGGACTAGGGCAGGCGGATTTGCGCCTGGCGTGGCATCGCCGACGTGACGCGACGAAACGAACGCCGGCGCGCGCGCGCGCGCGCACGTTGTGAACGTCGGAGTATAACAGAGCCTTTATGCATCGGCGTCTGGCAGAAATAATCATGCCGAACCACATCATCCCGAACCACCCCGACCACACAGGCCCTCCGCGTGGCGCAAGGCGTTAGTGAAAAAAATAAAAGCAATTTGCTTTTACATACATGGCGTAGAAAATATCCGACTCATCTCAAACAATACCAAAAAAAAAATGAAATTATGGGGTTTTACGTGCCAAAACCAGTTCTGATTATGAGGCACGCCGTAGTGGGGGACTCCGGAAATTTGGACCACCTGGGGTTCTTTAACGTGCACCTAAATCTAAGTACACGGGTGTTTTCGCATTTCGCCCCCATCGAAATCAAACAATACCATAAAATATATGACAACTTATTTCTTAGCATTCCCCGATTCCCGGGCATTATTTCCTAGACTTCAGCAGCGCAAAAACACGGGCGACTTCGCGTTTCCAAAACTTGGCCTCAGGCGACGCGATGGTACGCTACGTACACAGAGATGGACGCAACAGAGGCTCCCAGCCGGACCAGGCTAGACGCTCGCAGAATGCCTTCTACTAGCACTCAAGACAAATGCGTTGGTGCAAATCCTGTTTTCAGTCCTTTAGAAGACGGAATTTTCGAATTACAAGTTTCTGATATGTTACTCGGCGTTATCTTTTGCACGTTCATCCAGCGCCAGCAACACACTCCCATATGTTATCACTCTTGGCAATCGCCGATCGCGTTTTCAACAGGCGTGAGTACCGAAAGAGGCTATATGTTGTTGCGGGGCTACAAAAAACGCCACAAACTTGTCCCACTAAGATTCATTACACGCCAAACTACAACTTGGTCACCACTGCCGAGCTGCTTATCGTTAAGTACGTCACAGCGCCCTGTGCGGCGAGCGTGCCTCAAAAGTACCCCCAAAAGTTACGAAATTACTTTTCAGTAATGTCTGGCGTCAGTGAAACGGCACAAACTTCTCCTAGCAAGATGCACTATACACTACGCACCACAGCCGAGTTGGTTCTCGCTAACTACGTCACAGCGCCCTGGACGGCCAGTACCGAGAAAACTGCCGAATAAGTTACAATAATCCCATAGGAAACGACGGAAACATGTCCCAGCACGATTCATTAACTCAAATTAACTGCGCCAGGACGGCCGAGCTGTTTTTCGCTAACTGCGTTTTAAGTCTCGGTCCCGTGCCGTAAGCCTAATTGCGTCGTAGACTGAAACAAAATTTCACACTTTGCCGTAGTCCAATAGTGCAGTATTGTCTTGTCCGAGTGCAGAAGGAACGCAAGAATACGCCTGGAGCCAAGAAACCAGGCTACATTTTAAAAAAAGAGAGACAGACGGGTCGCCGAACAGGCGAGTGCTCACACGCGCAGCCGTCCTCGCTCGCCTTGGTGGTGTGTCTGGCGCATGACGCATGCATCTGGCGCGTCATTGGCCTGTCTCTTGGTAACGCAAGAAAAATAAGTCGCAAAGTATAAGTTCATTTATACGCAAAACGTTTTACTTTTCACGGTAAAGAACTAAAAAAAAAATAAAACAATGTCTGTTAACTTAATATCACTTTTTTTCGATGCTAGCGGCAGCTAACGGACGGCGTCGATGTTAGCGTGACGTGTTTCCTGTTGCCAGTTTTCGCCGAGTGTCCCCTCTTGTTGAATTTCTTCTCTACGGCTTATTGCGAGGGCCCAGGACGCGGCCCGAGCTCAAGGCATTCTGGAATGAGGACGCCTCTCCAAAGCTGCATTTACATATTAAAGATGTTTATTCTCTCTCTCTATGGTTTCATAGAGAATTTCACTCTTAAAGGCGAAGCTTAAGCGTCCTTCAATTCTGATGGTGTTTGGCTGTACTTTGGTTCTGGGCAACATTGAGGGGAATGTTGAAAAGCGAGCCTTTCTAAATTTTGGAAACGCGCGCGCCTCGGGGCAACAGCAAACAATTAATAAAATAATAAAGAAAGGTCCTAGGGCTTTCACAGTTTGATATAAGGCGGCTTAAATTGCTCCTGTAAAATATCTTCCTAGCCATGCATTAGTGTTGAAAAGTGAAGCCGACTTTAGGGGGATCAGTGTAAGCTTGGTCTTTGTAAGCTGGCTTTCATACGTTGTGTGTTTCAGTGAAACTTACTCATATAGAAAATGTGATACGAACGGAGCCCGATAACGCTGTCGCGTTCCACTCTTAAAGGCGAAGCTTAAGCGTCCTCCATATTTTTTTTTTTTTTTTTTTTTTTGCTGCAGGTGCCGATGTCGGGCTACCACGTGTAGGGAGCTTTCATGCTAGGGGCGTTTGCATGAAGGCTTCCGCATTAGTAGAGTACTAGAAAACACTGGGAGAGTGGCCAAAGTGGTGTGCGAATGCATGGGTAATGGGGGAGCGTGAAGCTTTTGCTTTTGCGTCGCATTCACTATACCGTGTGCCCCAGCTAACGTTAGCCAGGCCGGTTAAAGAAAAAAAAATATCAAGGTGCAGATACAATTATATGACTTCGGCGTTAGGTTATAAGAGGTCTGACGACCAAACACCGCATGTCTTAAAATCGTATCTTGCACCATGTTCTTTAAATCTTTTTTTTTTCGCTTTCTTTCTGCTTTTTTTTTTCAGAAATAGTGGAAACGTACCGTACCGGAGCTTGAACCTAAATTTAGCCAGTTTGTCCGCAGCTGCTGTCGTGTCTGTAGTAGCGTTTCCTTGCCTTCTTATCTCGTCTTTTCCCTCTCCCACCTTCTCCCCGTGTATGCGAGCGGCGTACGAATAGTGGCAAGGCTGTTATTCACTCGTTTCGTGACTGCATCGGTTCTATATTCATTCTCTGCCTCCTCTTCCTACCTCCTCTGTACCATTCTATCAGTCTCCCCGCTGGACTGTTGCACTTAGTACAAAGGTAAGCGCTGCAGCTTCTGCAATGTTTTTGCTTGGGTCACGGATGATTACAGCAGTCAAGAGGGAGCTCCACAGCGCATTGTGGCGACGCGATGGAAAGGTCCAAACAATCTTCAAGCGTCGCCTTTCCTCTATGCCCATCTCCCGCCATGAATATACACGATCTGAACCACCTCCTGAAGCGGCGTGAAAAAGACAGCAGCCACAGCAGCAGCAGTGGAAAAGTGAAAAAAGGCAACGTCGCTTAAAAAAAAAAAAGACACGATATGATTACGAGACACGTCGTAGTGGGGGACCATGGATTAATTTTGACCGCCTGGACTTATTTAACGTGCGCCCAATGCACGGCACTTGGCCCCCATCGAAATGAGCCCGCCGCGTCCTCAGGCTTAGCGGCGAAACGCTAAAGCCACTACGCCATCACGGCGGCCGCGGCAGCAAAGCACTTACAGGATACACAAAGCACAATGTGACAAGCGCACAATTATGTTACACGGGTTGTAGGAAATCTGTAGAGAAAAACGATTTCATTACATATAATCAGTGATAGCGTGAGATCAGCGGTAGGACTGTAGAAATGTTTAAGGCATTGTTACGCATTAATGTGTAATACAAGTACAATATTAGAGATTTTTAAATACAGCCTGAACAGACTGACGTTTCGTATTCCCTAGCTAGCAGCTATTTTTTTATTCTTTTTTTTAATGCTTTTAGTGGAGTTCCGCATTGGTGTAAGTAATATAGGGAGGAGTACTAGCCTATGGCAGTCTCATACGTGCCTACCATATCCAGTCGAATCTCTAAGCAAGCCTGGATTATAAGGTAAGAACCCCACTTCTTCCCCCGCCTCTCGAATACGACGGTCAGATATTAAAAAAAGAAAACCTTTCCTCAAATGAACGCCGACAATAGCTACAGAAATCAAATGATATTTATTACGAATGTCCAGCGCGAGCCCTGCGCGCACTTGACCCGGCTCACTGTATGGACACAACTGTACTGATACCCCTTGCTCGGTGCCATGGCGTCTCGCCGAATGTCCAAATGACTGAAAGGTGGACAAGCTGGTGCGGATCTATAGCTACATCTTTCTTCTTCTGCTGAATCTGCTCATATATGTATGCATGTATGTATATAAGCGTTTCCCATCAATTGAATATATATATATATATATATATATATATATATATATATATTGGCGAGTACAGCGCATGCGCTGTCTATTTCCTTCGTCTACCTGTGACGTGGCGTTGTGCAGGCATAGCCAAAAAAATAATCAAGAACTATTGGCCTATACATTCGAAGACGTGCGGCATTCCTTACCCAGCTTTGAAAACTCATTGCGCCGTATACACCGTCTGCCACACCATCGTGGAATGGAGTAAACTAACCGCATAGAGCAGACAGGGATAAAAAAAAAAAAAAAAGGAGCGCGCAGCGTCAGAGCTGTTTAATGTTTAAAAGCAGTCGGCGATTACATCGGGTGCGGTGTACTAATGCTCCGGCCGCGTGCGCGCGCCCTCTTTAATCCGCTACGCGCTTGCAGATTTCCTTTCGGACACCCGGGGTGCCGCGCGCAGGGCTGAGAGGCGGCTGCGGCTACGAAGTGCAGCGGTGAAAAGCGAAATAAGGCGGGCGATTATGATCGCTTAATAGAGCACCCTGCACTGGCTCGGGGGTGCCTGTTTCCGCCCCGTTGGCCGAATTTCTCTGCGTTTTTTTTAAACATTTTTTTTTTCGTTCCGTTCAGCGGTATTATTAGAAACGCCAGCATCAATTCGCACGGTCACTTTCTTTCATGCTTTCGCATTGAAAACAATCGCACGCTTTCCACATCGTGTTTGTAGCAGCGAACATAAGAAAAAAAGTGTGTGTGAGAGAGAGAAAGGGACGGAAGAAAGGAGAAAGGCAGGGAGTTTAGCTAGGGCGAAATACGGTTTGTTACCCTACACTGGGGGACGGTGGAGTTACCCGCCGCGGTGGCTCAGTCAGCTAAGGCGTTGCGATGCTGAACATGAGATCACGGGATCGAATCCCGGCCGCGGCGGCCGCATTTCGATGGAGGCGAAATGCAAAAACGCCCGTGTGCTTGCGTTGTAGTGCACGTTAAAGAACCCCAGGTGGTCAAAATTAATCAGGAGCCCTCCACTACGGCGTGCCTCATAATCAGAACTGGTTTTGGCACGTAAAACCCCAGAAAGAAGAAGAAGAAGTGGACGGGGGAGTTGTAAAGCTAAGAAGTAAATAGAGAGAGACAGAGCACATACACACGACCACAGCCGATCGTTCAGGTTAACGTAGCAGAACAGAAAATATGGCGGCACGCTGATATTGACTGAACACGATATATAGACCAACGATAGACGCTGCACGTCGTCCGTGTCTCACCTTCGTCTTGAGTCACGTCTATCGCGCTAGAATACATCATGTGCAGGATAACAGTTGACGCTGGTCAGGGCTGAAGTCGCTTGTGCAGGTTTTTTGTCCTTTCGTATCGTGGGTCTGTTAGAAGCTGTATAAGAAAAATTAAGCATTTAAAATGTGTGTATCAGAAGCAGGGGGGCACGTTTCGTAACGATTCCTACACTTCATTTCTTATTCTTTTCACACCCGTTGTATGCCGAGTAACCGATCTCGGATATAACTGCGGCAGCGCCCCAGCCAATGACGAAGAGCAAAGATAATGAAAAATGGAATGATTTTTTTTTTCTCCAGAATACGGTCATAAGCAACCAATTTGGTAACGGTGACGAAGCAAACACCGCCAAACGTGTGAGGTTGGAATATAATCAATCTAACTCATTATTGGGCAAACTTGTGCTCAGTATATACCCCTCGAATCACAACGATAGCGGCGACCGTGCACTGCCGTCGGCCGTCGAATCTGAACATACGGGTCAAAGGGTCAAGTCCGTCTGCTATTTATGCATGTAATTAACACCGTACATTCTAGAGCAATCGCTGGTACACTATTCGCACCACTCGCGCAAAGTGATTGGACAAGATTCTTTCGCTATAGAACCGGCGACAACATTTAAGGAAATTTTGGATACAATATATATAGGCTCGTCTTGTGCCGGGGCAATAAACTGACAGCAGGGATAATCTGGTGAAAAACCTCCACCCGCAAGAATTGAAGCGATGCACGCTAGGCAGCATGCCACTGCTATAAAGGGGATTACTGATTGCGCAGGTACGGTGGGGAAGAAGAGAGAATAATCCATAAAACAGAGCGCTATCTTCTAAATGTTTCGAAGCTAACGCTCCGGCCCGATTAGTCTTTCTTCTTACCCGTGAATCTGCGCTAAAACCATCCTCTTTAATCAACTACTTTATGGGGCATGCTGTAATTGCCGAATTCAATCCAGTCGGTTGTCAAAGCATGAGTTTTTTTTTTTTTTTCGACAGAAGCTCTGCCCTGCACCAGTTTCGAGACAAAATTATTCTCAAAATTTGCAGCGAAACAGCGTCATTGCTTTTCCAAATAATATGGTTCCGAACTGTGGTAAAAACGCAGAACGGAAATATGTTACAACCGGAACAGCAATGCATTTCACGGGGACTCAAACCTATAAGCTGAGAGCCTCCGGTGAGGGAAAGAGAGGACCTTGATCGGAGCGAGCGGGGAGAAAAACGTGTCAAGTGCATAAAGCAAGCTTTTAGATAAGCGCTCAAAAGGTTGCGTGATAAATACGGCTGCATTAAGCGCGTTTTGCGGATGGCGCGAGCAACAGTATCAAATGTCCCGAAAGCTCCGAAGCCTCGTGCTCGTGGCTCAATAAGGATATGTGCGCGTCCATTAGAAAAAAAAAAAAAAATGTGACCCAACAGGGCGTCACGGCTCCACCCCAGCGAGCAGCTCCTCTATATAGGGGTCTCTGTATAAAGAGCTGATTAAGATCTCTCCATCGCCGCAATATGTTGTGGAACACCGTATGTCCTGCGTACACTACTCGCGCACGCGCTTGCAAAAGCTCCGAAGAGATTAACATCCCCCACCGCGGCACACCTCCTAACCTCGTGCTCCCTTTCAAACGCGATCGAAAAAGAAGGGCCGCGCGACGGTCGCGTGACTAGACACGTGTCTACCCACACGTGCTGCTGCACGGCGGCGCATCGTTGATCAAGAGAGCTGCGGCGGTTTCGGGTCGTTATCGAAAAGCGCCCCGCGGTCTTCGCGAGCAGCGTGTAATGAGCGTGAGCTCCGAAGGGCACGCAATGGCAATGCTGGCGCCTTCGCTATATTCAATCGCCATCCTACAATTGTGGGAGAACTGCACATGCTGTACACGCTTCTGTTTGAAACAACTTCCGAATGCTTACAAGTCTTGCAGTTGCAGCGGAATCGAGTTGGCGATGACAGGCAGGAATATGGAAGACTTTATGTCCTGTGGTGATCTTGCGCGGAATACGAAACACGATACAACTGAGGAGTTCGGGGCAGGTGACGATACCGTGAAGGAGTTTGAAAAGAAAGAGATCAGCGCGATTATACGTCGGCAGCGAAGCAAGGGCAGTGTCAATAATCCAACAGTGCTGGAACAAGGTTCCATGTCCGTGTTAGCAAAGCGGTTATGATATATGTTTAGAAACGTTTTTCTGGACCCGAGCTATAATATCACTGTTGGACATAGAAAAGCTATTCCAGACGGCCACCGCGTACTCGAGTTGAGGAGGACAGATTGTGTACAACTTGCGGAAAGGCTTAGGAGAATTGAATTCTCTGGACAGTCAGCAAACAGAGCCAAGAGTGCGCATGCCCCGCATTGCAACGCGTTTAGTGTGAGCTGAAAAGTATAAGGTTGTATCAAAGCGTGCACCGAGATAATTGATATCTCAGGCCTTACACAATGGTATAGGATCTGCAGAATAAGAGAAAGAAATGTTTGCTGCTTTGCGAGTGAAAGTCATAACTTTGGTCTTAGCCGCATTTAAGGTGATGTTATTATCTTCGCACCATTTAGAAAGAGAAAATAGGTTACGCTCCAGGATGCGGCAGTCATCCGCAGTATGAGCTTCCTCTAAATTTGGATGTCATCGGCACATAGAAGGTGAGAAGAATTCTGAATAGGCGGAAAAATGCCATTAATAAAGAATTAAAAAAAAGGAGCGGTCCTAATACTGATCCTTGAGGGACGCCGCTAGTTGCCATGTACAAAGAAAACGTTTGGCCATTGACGTTAACTTAACGTGATCTATCAAGAAGATAACTGCGCAAGAGATTGACAACTGACGAGTCAACCCGAAAGTGCGTAAGCTTCACCAGGAACAGTGAGCGGCTGACTACATCAAACGCTTTGCTGAGGTCACAACAAATGGTGTCAACTTGCCCCCTTTGAAGTACCGGCGCGGAGGTCTGTGTCGTGAAACTTGAGAGATTTGCGACAGCGGAGCGGTCAGAGAGAAATCCATGCGGATGCGGAATCAGTGAGTTCTTCAAAGTAAAAAAGAAAAAAAAAAAACCAATATGTTGTGAAAAGCAAACTCAAAATCTCAGACGTGGCACAGATAAGAGAAATTGGCACATCGAAGAGAAATCGGGTGATAATTCGAGACTTCAGTTTTACAGCCAGACTTAAATACAGAAAAAAAAAAAAACGCGAGCAGTTTTCCACATGTGAGGGAAAGTGGAAATGTTCAAAGAGTATTTAAGTATAGATGTCAATACTGAAGCAAATATACTTTTATAGTTGTGGACAGGATGGTCATCAGGGCCGCAGGTACAGGGAAAACTTCAAGAGCGTAATTAAGGCATTCGCTGATAATCTTTTCATCACACAGTACAGCACTAGATGTACGAACGATCGTCTGCTGCTGACTGACACCAGCGTTGAAACCTGAAGCATTTTACTGTATAAGGATGAGAAATAGACAGCAAAGAAATCCGCGACTGCTTGGACTTCTACTCCGCTAGAGTCGAGGAGGCGAAAACACTATCCACGTTAACTAGAGCGCCCTTGCGGATATACTTCCAAAATTCCGCCGGCCGGTCATAGGCGCTCGTTTCCAAGAATTCAAGTTACGAGTCGTAATCCCGCTTATAGAGGCGTTTGCAGCGAGCCTTAAAGAAGCGGAATTCTTCTTCCTCCTGTTCATTAGGCACAGGACTTCTAGATTTTCTGTGCGCTCGGTCTTTATGCTTTAGGCAGTTATAAGTTCAAATGAGAACCAGCGGGGATATTTAGAGCGTTTAGGCGTGGTCTAGCACTCGAACGGAAGATGGTTCTGGCACTCGAACGGGCTGGCGCACTGGGTCTTGCGGCAGCAGGTGTCATTGGCCGATTGCCATCGCTAATAATAGGTCCTATATCAAGATTGGCCAGCGCATCTTATGGCGAAATGCTTTTTTATCTTACGAATTGATTTGTGACTGCGGGTCCTAAACCGCTGCGGTGGCGCAGTGGCCATGACATTCTGCTGCGGAGTACGAGGTAGCGGGTTCGTTTCCAGGTCGCCACGGCCTAATTCCTATGACGGCGGAATGCTGCAAACAATAAAAATAATAATAAAAACAGTCTTTGAAGTTAGGTGCACGTTAAAGAGCCCCAGGTGGTCGAAATTAATTCGGAGCTGCCCAATATACGCCATACCGCTCATATATAGCCCCGGTGATTTGATTAAATATTTTAACACGGGTGCCGAATTCGGAAGCATCACGAAAAATATGTAAATATACACACTGCTGCATAGTAGGCTCGCACAGAGACCACACTGAATGTAAACTGTGCGTGCTCGTTCAGGTAGTCAAAACCTCGCATCCGCCCACTGTCGCGCATATATACTTGGGCGATACACGCCATCCACGAAACTGCTCGAGCCATCGCTCTCTAAAACATTCGAGAGATAACGGAGCACGCACGCCTCGAGTACCGCTGTCTCGCCCGCGTGTAAACGGGCGCGTCCATACGGAACGGCTCCGTCATAATTTCTTCCTTCTTCTAAAACCTCAAGAAGTGAGTCATCATCCTTCGGGTACCCGTCCGTGTTTCTCCGAGCGCGCGTCCTCGAAGCGGCTAATTTTTTTCTCTACCGAGACCGCCAGTTTATGCCTTATCTGTCAGCTATGAAACGAATGACGAGGAAGCGACGGCCCAGCAGGAAGGTATTATGCCTAGACAAAGCAGCAGCGACGGCTGAAGCTATGACGAGGAAAAGGTAATCACGGCGATCAGCTGACTGTGACGGCAGCCGCGAAAGCTGCCCTGTTCTCTCGAGAACCCCGCGTTGCACGCGCTCGTACACTCGCACACGTGAAGCCGCTGCCACGGCGATCCGCGAGCATCAAGCGTGGCACCACATAGGCGTGTTGTATATGTATACGTTATACTTCGCCACAATGTATAGTTCTGTGCAAAATAAAAAAAAATGAAGTTTTTGAGTGACGTCCTCCCACTTGTCCCACCTCTCGCAGTAGATACGCGGGTGCATTTGGTGCACTCCTCGTTTGCACGTTAGCCGTGGGGCAGCACAATCCAGGTGTATCAAGGAGTATACGTGTGTTGCCAAAACACGGTATAAATGGCTTGTCGTGAGGTTTTAACGAGTCGCAGTTGTCCTTAATTCTGCTCTGAAAGCAGGAAGAGATGTATGGCATGGTTTCTAACGTCAAATGGCAAAATGTTGACCTCACGATATGCCTCTTGGCTTCAGGGACCTTCTTGTTGATGAAGAAAGAGGTATATACTACTAACCTTTCCTGTTATTAACATTGTGTTATAACGATATGTAGTGTCAAATGAAAGCTTATGTCCATTTTGTAGTTTACAGCCAACTTGTAAATGGCGTAGCGGAAGAGCCAAGGAGTCGGCACAAATCTGAAGAAAAAAAAAGCTCCGATGAGTGAGGCTCACTGCTCTGATAAGCTTGCGGGTGAGCTACAGTGAGTTTGTAGGCTAGTAGATAGTAGCTCGTCGAAGACAAGTCGCCTTTCTGACTGGAGTTACTTATATGGTTTTGGCTATGCGAACTGCATGCCTATATGCGGCCATGCCAACGTATACGTGTACCTAAACCACAAGCGCCGCATTCCTGCCGTCACGTCTTGCCCTTCTTCTTTCTATTGCATGCCACGTAAGTCGAAGCTATATAAGTAGTTGTGCGATCTTCAATTTTGTTTTTCAGTGGCTATGTTGAATGACGCAGAAGCCATGTCGCAGAAACATATTGTTCACGCTGTTCACTTACAGGCTTCCCGGCACCAAATTAAGGAAGTCGGAGTTGATGTGTATATTTCATCCGGCGATTGCTCGTGGGCATCCTCGTTACAGACGTGGGAAGCCGCGAACGAAGACGCTTTTTTTTTTTACACGCCTTGGGAGCCACGCAGCCACGTGGTATAGCGGAGGATTACGGTTCGCGGCTTCGGCGCGAAGCGCGCGACACGCGCGAAGACTAGACGAGCTCTGCTCGGCGCCGACGTCTCCCAGCTATAATAGACACTTTTAGTTGGGCGTACGTAACGAGCCTACGTACGCAGGACGATACGTTGCGTACGGTGCAAGCGAAGCGTGCAACAACACATTTAGTTTACCGTATCGACCATGTCGGGATGCGTTTCGTTCAACTAGACGTATCATACGTGAAATGAAACAGCTTTTGAGTGCTTCTTAGCGCCATCGTGCGGTGGCGGCCGCGATAACAGCCACTAGCATCCAAGTCAAGCCGAATCGTTGGATCAACGTTTTGCGGTGTTTGCGTCGTTCTGCGTGGTTTCGCGAAGTCGCCTTTTGCGTGCGCGTACGCTTTTACCGTGTGTTTGGTCGCGCTGTGTTCTTTTAGACTGACTGTGTTGAACCCTTCACTGTAGCCTTGCCGTGCTGAGCCCTGCGGTGTGTGTGCGCGCTTAGTGTGTGGTGTGGTTTTCTTCGTACTTGCCGTGAGTGTACCGCCTTTGTTCAGCTCGGCGTGCGCGCTTAACGATGCCACCCTCAGGCGTTTTATCAAATGCGCGCTTGTTGTCGGTCCTGACTTGGGCCGAAATTGATGACCTCCTGTTGTCCCATAAAGAGCGGCGGCTGCTACGACATGAGTATACCTTGGATGAGCTTGAAGACGAAATGAGGCGAGGCAGGGAGGCCGAATTGGTGAGGCACCGTTCTCAACATGGACTTCTTGACATCGACGGCATGGACTCTTCAACGTTCAAGCTCATGTTCCGGTTCCACAAAAATGACTTTGACGATCTCTGTAGTGCCCTGCTAGTGCCGCAAGAGATCACAACTGCACAAAACTGTAACAACTGTAAAACAACTGCAGACTTACTTTTTTTGATTTCGGCGATCGTTCGCCGAGTAGCGCGACAGCAGCAGATTTAGGCGCTCGCGCACACAGCGCGCCGTAAAAGGCTTCTTGAGGACATCTCTGAGGCGCCAAGCGATCTCCTCCCATTGTTCGGAATGCCTGAACGGATCGCTCGTCTGCACCTCCGTTAGCAGCGCGACATCGTCCTTCAACGCAAAATAAACTCGATTCGCGCCGGCTTTGTTGTTGCTCTGTCCGTTCGCCATGGCAGCCATCTTTCAAGCGCTACGTCCGCTACGTCTGGTTACGTTTACGTGCGCCGCGTTTTTTTGCGGGCGTACGCACGCATCCCTGGAAGAGATACGTTACGTACTGCGCATGCGCATTTCTCTCCCGCAGCCGCGCTGCGTACGTAGGCTCGTTACGTACGCCCAACTAAAAGTGTCTAATGGATCGGTTCCCTCTCCTACGGCGTCTATTGCGGCGGTGCGTATCCCTTCACAACGCAGCCACTGACGTGTGTGCGTGCTTATATGCGCTCGCGCACACACACATGCCCCAGTGTATATACGCTGCTCTCCAAAGCGTAACCCGCAGCCCGGTCTGTATGTAGCGTGATGCAGCGTAATGGGTGCGTTTGGACCCCAAAACATCTTTAATTCATTAGGGCATTGCGTACGGCCTGCCGTTCTATAGCTTCATATATATACATTTTATTTTTGCAGTGTTTCTGGGCGCTACGGAGGGGGAGAGAAGAAGAAAAGGGACGACAGACTCGTGCACTCTGGATCCTTCCGTCAGCCCCAGGAAGTGGATAAATTACGCCCGCTTGAATTGACTCTCGTGCGTGTTCTATGTGCTGTTTCTGTAAAGCGTGTATAGAGCGCCCGTGTACGCGTCAGTTCAAGTAAAAATGAGGGAGACAGGGGAAATAAAAAAAAAGGCAAAGCCGCATTTATATTGTCATTGCCGTCTGCAACGGCCGAAAAGAAGGACATCCATATTAACGCGCCTTTTCACCGTGAAAGACATCCGGAAATGAAACCAGGTAGGCACCATCACGGCTTCGCTGGTCTCAATGCGCAGGTGAACATGCAAAAAGGCTCGTACACGGTGAGTGCACAGGGCTTTGAGCCGCTATATTGTGAGGTCGAAGACCCACTAGCCAACGACCAAGGCACACGCAGAGCGCCAACTTTAAGGGTCCAGAGTAGTCAAGTTCATTCAAAGTTAGTTTAACGTGGCACGCCTGATTGTGGAGAGAGACGCCGAGTGAATGAATAAATAAAAATTCAAGAACTAAGTTCGCACTCAGCTCTGCGTATTAATTTGTCTGCGCGAGTTAATAAAAAAAGTAGAACAGGAATGTTTCATTGACTACTGCATTCACGGTAGCATTAACGCCAAAGAAAAGTTGTTTGCGTACTAAAATGAGTGTCGCAAACCTGAGTTCTTGGGCCTAATTCCTCTCTTTATATACGGCGAATGAACATAAAAATGTTAATGTAGTTTGTAAAGAAGCGCTCGCTGTTTACGTTTTTATGGCATTCCGCGAGCACATAATTATTGTGTAATCTTAGCAGCCTGCGCAGTTCTGGTTTTTAGACTGGGTTACTCGGGCGCAATATTACACCACCCCTGCCCCATCTCGTTCGTTTTCCTGCCTCTCCTGTCCGAGGACTCCCCGTACATTTTGACAGGATCGACACAATGGTTCAGTGTGCAACGATTAACCGTATCTGATTAAACCATGACGAATGCCCCGCCGACGACAATGCGATGATTCCCTGATGACGGTTCAACTACTCAAGCATTGCTCCGGCAGATTTGGTGGTGTAAAAGCAGAACTTGGGACATGGTTTTCCAGCGAACACACAATACGTATCGTTCAGTAACCATACGAACGTTAACCATTTTTTTATGTGTATTGAAATTGCCTTCCGTTTCTCTTTCTTTTGCTCTTTTTTTCGTGTAGGTCGGATTCTTTTGCTTGACCTGATTTGAGTTTTGATATTCATAGCTAAAGTTCCAAATGTAGCTTCTCCAAATTTTGAGGATTTGCGGCTTTCGGCATCTTGACAACCAAGTCATTATTATTATTATTATTATTATTATTATTATTATTATTATTATTATTATTATTATTATTATTATTATTATTATTATTATTATTATTATTATTATTATTATATTCAAGTGAGTTCAAAGTTCAAATCGACATTTTGTCCCCAGCAGTTAATCTCGCTGTCCTTTTATATGCTGCCAAAGTAACTCATTGGTTTCCAGATATTTAGATACAATTGGCCTAAATAAATTCTCCTCTTCAAGTGAACCTAAAATGTGGCGCTAAGTGTGATAACGATCGTTGGTTGCACTATACGGAGATTAATTCTTCGCGGCGCGTGATCGTTTATGACACGCAACCGCGAACACCGGCGATATTGCGCAGGTAGGTGCCAAAGCGAGTGCACGGGAAACCGATATGTCTCTGCAATTGTGCACAATAGGCTACTGCCATGGCTACACGTGGTACAGTCCCGCATACAACACCGGCCATGTGCACTGCAGGTTCCAGCGTGTTCTCCCTCTCAGGACGCGCCAAGGATGCCAATTTTCCCCAAACCACAGGGGCGTCCAAAGGTCAGCGGAAGCTGCAATCTTCGCACGTATTTTTTTTTTTTTGTGTCTCACCTTCGTTGCTTCGTGCGAATGCGTCCAGGTGGTCTAGCAGGTACAGAAGCAAGTAAATCCTAGATATAAGGCCTCGCCTCGCCGTGCCCCTTTGCGTGCCGTGCGTTTTCGGTTCGTAGCCTTGCCCTCTTGAAGATGAGCCACCGCGCCTGGTGCCTCATGGCGTCGTGCGTTCTTGACGAGGAAGCGGAGATGGGATCGAAGGGGACGATGGTGCTCAGCCCGCGCAATTAACGTAAGTGGTCGCGGAAAGTGCTCGCTGTTCCGCTGAAAAACTTGGGATCGCTGAAGGCGGTACGCGAGGACGCCCAAACCCGGCTCGTGTAGACCCCGTGGCAGCTGCGTGTGTGCCAATAACCGGGCTCCTTTTCTCGCAAAGGGCGTGTTCGGATTCGAGCCCTGAATGACACGTTGCGATCGGCACCGCCCGGGATTTTCATCCCTGTCGCTTTTTTTTTTTTCATTTTTTTTCAATACGATGCTCATAGTGGCGCGAAAACTGCAACATTTTCCAAAAGTATTGGAGGATATCTTGAAAGAAAAATGAGAAAAATACAATTAAAAAAGCCGCTGTTTTCGTCTTTCAGTGAACAAAAAGGTGGTTTGGCGATGATGATGATGATGATGATGATGATGATGATGATGATGATGATGACGACGACGACGACCACGACGACTGACGACGAACAAGCGATGAGTTCCGTACTGTCGAGCTACGACTTCCGCTAATCGCGCAATTAATGCCCAATCCCTTCCATACGATTTAATGAGATCCTGACGCTCAGAAGTAACGGTCACGCAAGTGAACGTTCACAGGACGTATCTTACGTATATGAAGCAGATTGATCCAGCGCACTTGGACGTGCTCCACATTTCAATGAGCAGGGCCTTTATTCTTGACAAATCAATAACGATGGTACAAGTAAATAGCCTGAAACAAAGCCGAATGCGACGACGCCTTCTCACGAACAGTTCTGCTGATGAAGGCGTTGTAAAGAAACCACCCTCCGAAAGGACGAACCGTCTGTTGCACTGTCATCATGTGGACAACGTCTCCAGTGGGCTATTGTGAATCAGTTACACAACTGGTAGTTTTACACCACACACGCACACACAGATACACCTTTATGATCCGGCTGCTCTGTTCCACGTCATGTGCCACTGCGAACCACCTAAACAGATCCCAATGCACCAGTCGTTCTAAGAAAGGGCGTTCGCGTATTTCAAGCAATGACGTCCCCATTCACATATAATACTGGCCAAACACTGCAAGTTGCCCTAATCTTCATTACGGAGCATTCCTTACTTGGAACTTCAAGGTTAACAAAGATGCTTGAGAAGAAGTTAAGGACGGCGCAGCGAGCGACGAAACGAAAAGTGTTAGGCGTAACGTTAAGAGACAGGAAGACATCGGTGTGGATAAGAGAGCACACAGGG